>NC_089274.1:7042142-7342142 GCF_963678975.1 Dysidea avara | reverse complement strand
AAGCCTCTTTCTCCTTTTTGTTAACATTAAGGATATATACTGGTAATTTTGTACTACAGCGCCAATTAATTCAATTTTATAGCTAATTTTACTTTCAAAGTTTCAGTGAAAGCTTAGTCCTTTGAGATACAGAAGTCATTGGGTTTGTAACTGCTAATGCATGCATGACATGCTCACATGCGTGATCAATTAGCCCAATGCAGTACAATGCAGATGACGCACTGGAACTTTTGGGTGATTTGAGGACAATTAACATAGATGTAATGGCTTAGACTAAGTAGAACAGTGGCTATATTCTATACCAAATGCTCTATTAGAGTATTGCAATGACTGTTCTATTAGAGTATATTATGATGACTGCTCTATTAGAGTATATCGATCTTTTTTCAAATCCAAGTAGCTGAAAAGTGGTCCGGCCAATTCCGGACCGTGGGCTGCGTCCCTGTCTAGCTAGCACCCTGGCACAACCATAAAAAGCTCGGGAAAGCTGCATAAAAGCCTGTGCCTTCCTTTTCTAAGTTGCAAAATTAAACACAAACCTCAGTGAATTTGTGCTGACTTGTTAGCACTACTAACATGTGAGCTGACACTGGTTTTTACTGAGCTCGCGCAGAATAACTGTAAAATAATGTAAGAATATTTAGATGACAGTAACCAGATGCGGCGGGCGGTGGACGGGAAATAGAGAATTTATTTAGAGTGGCCTACTGATCCCATCAGATACTAGTCTCGCGTAGCCAGGCCCTTTTCTTTCTTTTGTGTGGGGGCGGGGTAGCCAGACTAATCAGATACTGAGAAACTGATGATCATGGCTAATAACAGGGCCACCCAATTTTTGATTCAGAAAGTTGCCATTGATGTTCAACGTGGCAATGCTGCTTCTGTAATGGCAACGATAACATCATCCCAGGACTGGGCAGAGTTTGCCTCTCTGCCCACTGTTTAAGTGTTTTATATCTTTGTGGTTGTATAGCCTGTAAATATCTCATGTAAAAAAAATACTGGGAAATAAATAACAGTCTCGATAACAGTACCCAAGAGAAGTCCCGATATCAAACGTATCTATGACCAATCTTAGTTGTTGTTGATACGAGGCGAACTACTGGCTCGCACAGCATCACGTGCAACACCTTAGTTGCTATAGTAACTCCTGATGATGTCTGCTAATTAATGATCACCCACTTTGTCTGAGTTTGCACCAAAGACATGGCTGGGAAGGTGAAGAAAAGCAAATCAGTTGCATCGCCAGGTAACCTTTTATATAACCGCATCATCGCTTTAATCTCGTGCTGTGTTGTCGTAGTGGTGATGACAGACACGCTAATTTTCCCTAACGGAGAAAAATACGGTAATTTCTGTCAAGTTACTCTGTTCGATGTTTAAATATATTGTATAGTTGGTCAGTATGTTAAACAATCAGACAAAACGGAGAGACAAGGAACTGGAGTGCACTATGCTAGCGATGGAACTGAGTTCTCTGGTATTTGGGTGGACGACAAACTGAATGGAGAAGGTACAGTCCATCTCTTTTTGTGCTATGTAAATTGTGGAGACTGCCATACACTTTGCCTACTTGGTACATGTTGTCGGCTTGCTGGTGGATTATTTTATATTTGATGAAGCTATAATCTGTCTGCATGACAGTTAGGCCAAGCAAACTTGATTAATTGTTTCTCATCCTCACCCGCATCCCTTTGTACCCCACCGCCTCTAATTTCAGTAGTATTGCTGTTATCAAATACATGCACACGTATTTTGATGCTAAGAAGGCTGGCTATCACTTTACAGCATAGCAAATGTCACTTGCGCCTCAGAAATGGTGGTGAAACGTAAGTACTACTTCTTAAAAGGCTTTAACTAACCTTAAAGTAACAGACAGCTTGATTTGAGTATTTTCTTTAATAACAAATAATGAAAAGTGACTGCATGAAAATCCGAAGAAACAAGCTATCAAGTTTGCCTGGCCTTATATACGTTCTACTCACATTATACTGTAGAGGGAAACTTTGGCAGGGGAAAACTTTGGTGAATTTGGCAATTTGCTACAAATTCGCCAAATTTTTAACCCGCCAATTACTCGTAGCGCCTGAGATTTGCATCTTTATAGCTATAGATTGAGCTTGAATTCACCAAAATTTATTTTGTCAAATGCAATTTAGCTTGCTATTTGCCACAGTTTACCCCTGCCAAAGTTTCTCTCTATATGGTATATTTAATAGTTCACTTTATTGTGTTGCTTTGTGCACAGTAAGCCAACACGTGCTAGCTTAACCTGTTTTTATACTGACAGAAGGTTGGAAGCACTTCAAGTGTTAGGCCACTTCAAATAAATTCTGTTTCCCATCCTGGACTCAAGACATATTTGCATGTAGGTGGGCGATCCATTTCATTATAAGATTGGCAGCTTTTCAAGTTTGCCTGGTACAATCATAAAAAGCTGCATAAAAGCATGCTTAAGCTTGTTCCTTCCTTTTTAAGTTGCAAAAATAACATAAACGTGGAGTTTGTGCCGACTTGATAGCACTGCTGACACATGAGCTGACATTGTTTCAAGATGGCTTTTACACAGAACCTGTCGTATGTAAGAATAACCAGAAAATAATGGAAGAATATGAAATAATGGAATATTTAGAACTGACAGCAACTAGATGCAGGCAGTGGGTAGGAAGCAGAGAATTTATTTGAAGTGGCCTTACTTAAAATATTGAGGTACTTTACTTAAATTCGCATGAGCCTCAATAGTCGTAATACAAACTAGCAAATTGTAGGACTTAATTTGACTGCTTGTGTAAACATAACTTTTCTTTTGTAAAAGCCCTTAGCAATATCCTACTTGACACATCTTTTAGCAGTTACCTAAAGACAACAACAATATGATACCACATTCCGTTACAATATCCACACTCTTTATTTTCAGTGTAATTTTTTCTAAAGGCACGTTATCATTTCCAACCTCCTATGCTGACAAGTCATAATTTTTTTTTTCACTTCAGACTACAACAATAGATTATTATATGCTCACTTTATTATCAATATGCTGATATGTAAATTTAGTGGCATGCCCCAGAATTTTTGACAGTGAATGACTACCATAAATCTCATACAAAAGTATGGGTAGAAAATGCAGGTTAGGCTTTAACTTGTCACTAGAATTATGGATAGGGCTCCCCATTCCAGTTACTCTGCTTAAGCCGCTGGAGAAGTTCTCATAACTAGTCTATTTCCTGCAGTTCACACCTTTCTTTCTATACGACCCACAATACATTCATTCGCAATTGTGATGTGTTAAAATACCACATGTCATAGTTAGAATATTTTCAGCAGTGCATATGTAATTTCTTAGCCTCTAAAAAGCTTTGTACATTGATAGTTGAGACTCGTGTATGGAAACCCTTCATAAATGTGTTAGAATAGCTAATTGCTGTTGATTGAAAACCTTCAGTAGTGAATTAAGTGACACAATTATTAATAGCGAACAATACTGAAAGTGTAAAAGATATGCCTTCAGCTTCTATACCAATTATTGTGTTCATTGCACTTACTATGAACACAAATTCCCCGTTTCTGATCAGCTCTTTCTTGTTGTGATAGGCACACTAAAATTGTATTAATGGCTATATCGCAAAACTTGGTAAGTAAATTCTATTTCATTCTTATTATGTGCAAAAGAAATGCCACTTATACAAAATTCTATTTTACTGTAAAAATTGTATTGGAATAAACTGGATAAAATTATGCTTGCCACATAAAAATTATGTACATTTTAACCACTTTGATACAAGGCTCAAATCAATGAAACCTATATACCATTGAATTTCCCTATTCATAACTGAAAAGTAAGAAGTCTTGGTTTAGTGTTTGTACAATAAACAAAACTTGAATTATAGGAGCTTATGTATGATTGATGCAGTAGAAATGAAGTTCACCATCATAGTTTGTTGAAATGGCCTTCTTCTTTGTGCACACTGAGGATTACAGAGAAAGTGCTATACCTTACCTGTTCATAGTGAAGAGCTAGTCCTGTCTTCATAGCTTTCATTTATGATTTTTTTACTGTATTAGTTGGGCTGTATAAATCTAGGTTCCAACTGCAAGACTATTCAACATAAAATTTCACTCCTTTGTTACTGTTGATAACAGAAAGACAATGAAATGTAATTCAAGGAATGAGCGGTGTAAATGATGGATTTTTACTCAGTTGGTAACATGATTTGTGGAGTGTTGACGTCATTTTAGTAGCAAACTTGCTATGATATAAGTACTATTCAAAGCTAGCAATCTCATTTTTCCAATACAATAGTGATCTGCCATAGTTTTACATATTATGTTTTCATATACAGGTGTAATAAAATATCCAGATGGCTCAATATATAAGGTCAGTTATTTGTTACACTATGATATGATAATCATCATCTTCTATAGGGTAGTCTGGTTAATGGAGAGTACAGTGGCAAGGGAGAGTACACATTTTCAGATGGCTCAAAATATCTTGGAAACTTTACCAACAACATGTTTGTGAATCTTCTGTTGAGTGAATTATTGAATGTGTTTGTCTAGGATGGAGGGACCAAGTGAATTTACAGATAATGAAGGCAGAGTTTGGATTGGAACATTCAATGGAAAGAAAGCTAATGGACTAACGCTGAAGCTATCATAGCGTTTTGTACATATACACAATACCATTTGTATCATTCATAATAATACTGTGACTGCTTTATTAGAGCATTTCACATTCTATTTGGTGCTCACTTTGCACGTGAGCAGACTGTTGTCTTAGCAACAGTGAGCAAATGAGCCGTAGGGCGTGAGAGCCTACCGTATCGCAAGTAGCTGTGAATACACAACATTCTTGGACAGTGTGTTCAAGGTAAGTACCGTATTTCAGCGCAAGGCCCGTCAGTGCTCATGAAGTGGTACACTTCGCTGGCTTCGATGATGCCATGTACGCGCCTTGCACTTGGAACGTTTGTATGCAAAGTTCGTGCATTAGTGAACCACAGTTGCAAGTAGAGCTGGATGCATATGCTGCTAATGAACCAGGTTATAAACACTGCCTAGGTGCTTGTCATCTGAAAGTGTGTAATGTTGCACTAAAAGTGAAATGCTCGAAAATTGTGTGTGAATGTTTAATGTTGCTACTTACAGTATGGCAGAGACAGCAGTGCACCCCAGGCCACACTTCAGCACATTTTTACAGTCAGATGCTAGTGCTGGTGGGGATGCACTCTCCTACTATCGTCACAAGCAATATCTCAGGAAGAACAAGACTGCAATTCTACAGGCAAGGGCTGGAAACCTTCCCACTATTCAGAAACCATCTGCTCCATTGGAGGTGAAGGGTGAGCAAGCCATTCCTAAGCTGAGCCCTTTAACTCAAAAAAGTCCAACATCTGTAAAATTTGAGGAATCAGCCGAGGTAAGAGATAAACATTGTTTACTTATCAAACATTGTCCATTGACACAAGTAATGTTAATCAGTGATATCCGGCTGGTCATTAGCTACTTAAATGTAAACGACTTTTCCATGTACTTTTGAAGTTAGTCTGTCAGTGTTAATTACAGACCCTCAGAAATTGTAGGTCCCTTGTAATGCATGTCACAATATTACCTAAACTAAGTTATCAATTATTTTCTAGCCTTTGGTTAAGCCAGTGAATCACTATCGATCATTGACAGCAAGACCTGCGGGACAGTTTGTTAGAACAGATCAGCCACGTCTTGTCAAGTCTGCAAGTACACATGGTAGGAGGAGCTCATGGTCAGTTGGTGATATTTCTTTGGTGCAAACACCTCGACCAAAAACTGCTGGAAACTGTACTCATGACTATAAAGTAATGCAGTCCAATGCACTGCCACAACTAGAAGCAGCACCAAAGCAACTCCTGCCAGAGCAGCCACCATGCAAACTAGGTTTGTAATTTGAATAACTTGAAATGAAAGAATGTTAAAAAGCTACTATCTGAAAGCTTCCCAGACTGAATTTTGTTCAACCACACCTTGAATTATGTTGATTGCTTGTGTGTCCACTCAAATGACCCATGTTATGCCATAAGTAATTATTATTTATTTAACAGTGTTAATTATATTTCAATTAGTATTAATGTAAGGATTTTAATTGGCCTGTTAATAAGAGGTGTTAGCTTTTATTAAGCACTTGGCTGGGTGACAATGAGTGTAACAGCAATTGTTATTGTGATTCCCAGTATCACATTTATTAACAATAAAGGTGTCTTAGCACACTTACTCTAGTAAAACATTTTTCAGGTTGGATCACTGAAAGTACTAGTGAAAACCGTACAAGCAGTGAGGTTGCTAGAGATGAGAAAACTAAACACAAGAGATCTCAAACTGAACCAGCAGTAAGGGTAGCAGCAGCAGCAGATTCTGGTGAAGCAGCACAGACTAACAAGGTAAAGAGATAGTGTCATAGTTGAGTTGTGTTATAATTAGCTTGTTCTAAATGTGTAGCTATCATTAACTGGTGCAGACAGTATGACTAGTATAAATGACTTGAAGCCTGGTGAAGTTGAACAGTTGGCTAAGGCCTATGTATATGGAACTTCAACTCAAAGGTGTGTATAGATTAAACTGCGTGTATGTGTTCAAGTGTAGTTGTGCACATGTGTGTGTATGTGCTCTGTGTTTTTAAGCGCCATGTATGTTGATGACTCTGTGTTGTGAATCGATCCTGGCAACAGTGATATTGCTTACTACTGGATAAAGTTGAAATAAGAGTTTGTGCTTGTGTGTGTAGTTCCGGATGCCATCTGATGGTGTCACTCTATGCATGTAAAGCTTCTTCTCCTGCACTCAGAGCAAAGAGATTACCTACAACCCTATGTGTGTTTGTGCATGATGAATTATCTGTACAGTAAGTAAGCATATATCCCAGTGCAAGCACAATCAATGTATACATATCATGTTACAAACAGGAAATTTTACAACTGTTTGTAAGAAATGAGACCATTCAGGTGTTGCAGCTGTGTCATTTAAGCTATGCCAGTGTGCATACATGGTTATGAAGTTTTTTGGATTCGACTAAAATAACCAAATAATGAGGAATTCCATTCAAATCTCCTTCTCATTGGTTCAATTACCATAGACGACCACCAATGTGCGTACATGTACACAATCATTACATAGTGCAAAGGATTAATGGATTGATACAAAAATTATGGAACTCCTGCTATACGTTAAAACCAAATCTTCAGACTATCTGGATGTACGACAATGCAGTAGGTTGGCTGACAACAATACATTTAACTAGCTGCTTCATCACTGAATACTCACACTAGTACTAGTGGAAGATACTGTATATACATGCTGTGTTTGAAAAAACAACAATTGTCTTATTTACAGGGGGTACAATGAGGTAGGATGGCATAACAAGCTACCAGGTCCACTACCTCTCCCGTCCACTGCCCTAGAGGCACTACCAGACCAAGTGTCACTGAGGTTTACTATGAAGAGATATGATGCAGAGCCTGCTCAATGGCAGGTACAGTAGTGTGTGTGGATTGATGTGTGCATCGTATGTATGTATATGTACTCTGTGAATAATGATATTGTCCACTGTTTAAGAGGAATATGGCTACACCAACCCACTAGAACCTGAGTACTGTACCAATGTCCCTGATTTTTTCACATAGCTTTACATGTTTGTGTTGCAGATTTGTGTATGTCATGGATGTGTCATTATTTGTGTTGCTTGTTGTAAGTCATCATCAGTCACGTGTATGTATCCAAGGTGTTCATAATTACAATCACTAACATGGTATCACAGGCAATAGGAACTGTGTGGGACTATACACAAACAAGGAATTGCAGTTACCATAAAGGACCACAGGCCATTTCATAGTAAGTGTAACCTCTTCAATAGTGATGTGAACACCAACAACTAATGAACACATTAACATGTTTGTCCTTTACATGGTTAATGTTTAGTGGTTATGTTTCTACCCATAACAGCTCCAGTCCAAACAGAAAGAGCCAACAAATACCAGGCTACAGGTTAGAATTGTATGTGCTTTCTAAATGTAAAAGTAACATTACTGTACACACATTGGATGGACCTTGAGTTTCACTGCAGAGGGAAAACCCTAGAATTAGGTTTCAATGGTCAGTTTTTATGCTTTCTGTGGGAGTGAAAATGGTATTTTAAAGGCTTCACTACTAGTTTACTAAACAGTCATACTGTGTACTGTAGTGGCCATGTTGGTGGTGGAATGGATGAAGTCGATGATCTTAATGTGGAATACAAACCAACCGTAGTGGTTAGAACTCACCAACCTTGGCATACGAAGATCTCACGGTAAGCACAGTTAGCTATGATATATAATCTATAATCATACACACTCACTCATTGCAGAACTTCTAATATCCCTGGATACACAGGCTGTGTCCACTGGAGTAACAGACTACCAGCTCACAGTAACATGCCCAAACCTGAACCAACATCAACTTCAAGAGTGCATAGGTAAGAATTCTATTTAAAGCACACTACAACTTGATGAGTATGTTGGTGGTTTTGGTAAACTTTGCTATTGTTTTATTGGACTTTAGGGCATTGCCTTTGGAAGAGAATGGTTCTCCATTTATCAGAACAGGAGTTCTTTCAAAGACTGTCATACTTACCAGCCCATATAATCCTTTCAATAAGGTCGAACACTAAAAAAGGCCATCCATTATTTATTTTGTAAAGTTGTTGAGTAGATATTTTTATACATTTAAGTACTATAGTTTTATAGATACAAAATATTGCATAACAAAACAAGACTGATGTAATAACTGTATAGCAGCACAGAAACAAATAAAAATCTCAATACATATACATGGCTGTAGGTTTGCAATACCAACCCTAAATCTTAAGCAAATTGTTCATACTGTGCATCATCCTTATCAAGCCCTAGAATGGAAACCAATTAAATATAATTACTAAAATTTTTGCACTTATGAATTTTACATAACATATTTCAGTGGAATGTAAACTGTGTACAGCATTGAAGTGATGGGTACAAAAGAAATTTACAGAAATAGTGAAATGAAAAGGTTATATACATGGTTAGGTAAATATAATACAAAGTGGAATTAATACACACACTGAAATTAATAGTCTTTCAATTGGGGCCAGACACAGCACATGCAGATGGGGATCAAGCATTCTCCAACCCTAAAGATGAGTAATAAGTGTGTGTAACTTACTAATGGTGAACTGGTATATAACCATACAAGAAAGTATTACGACATACCATATTTACGACGGATTTCATCAGTTTTGCTCTTTCTTTCAGAACGCCTGAAAAACAAGTACAAGTCAATTGCACAAGTCTGTTATGTAGCTCTTACCTCTGGACTGCTCTTTCATGAATGTCACTTCTTTCATCTTCATACCTTTGTTGTTGTAGCCTCCAAGACCTTACAAAAAAAATTTTTATTAGTACATAAAAACTTATCAGAATGTAGCGGACTTCTTACTGTAATGCAAATCAAAGGAAACAAAATGTGAAGTATTTGGTTCCAAGAAATCTAATACTAAGAGGCCAACTTCTAAACTATTAAAGATAGTACTGTCCATTACAAAGAAGGTGTACCAGCCAATTACATAATACTGGTGTGCATTATATAGAACACACCCTATACTGGTGTGCATTATATAGAACTATACCTTTTATTTCTTCGTGCACACCAGACACAACAGCAAATCACACAGCAGGTGATGCCAAGGAGAATCACAAATAATACCACAGAAATTATCACAGCATATGCTACACCATTGACTAAAGAGAGAAAATGGCATGTCAGACACATTACTGTGAACTTCCCTTATATGTAGTGTACAATTTATTATTACACAACTTTTAATCATGTTACTTGTGGGAGTATCATATTGACAAACCATGCTTTTATTTTTATATGGTTGAATGAAACCTAATAAGCAAGGAATCACATCAAGGCCAACGCATACTAGAATTACTATGTTAGGGAATAAACAGTAAGTCAAAGGAAACAGTTCAGTTTACATCATGCATAGTTTACTAGTGTACTTGGGATTATCTCATCTGAATGGCAACATACACTTTCTATAACATTCAGTTAGAACTAACGTGAACAACTCTTGTAGTTCCAGTCATAGCCAGAGCATTTGGTGCCTGTTGGTAAGATATGGCCACCGCTCCATTTCCATTCGCGACATACTTTGTCTGCATTACACCAGTAGCACTGCAAAGAAAATGGTGTCATGTAACACAATAGGAACTTGTATACTATGGAGACTATTTGTAAATACCTTGTCATCGTCATAACCCGTACACTGATCACAATTGGTATCATTGTAATAAGAACAAGGGGTGCCGGGAGCTAAAATGAAGTTAAACGAACACACAGATTAACCAATGTTACCTTACTAACAATAATACACTAATTACAACTTAAGTTGACAACTGAGTGCGTGAGTTCCGTACTTGGACTTGGCCGTGGAGTTGATGTTTGAGCTCTCGACGAAGTAACCGCGAAGGCTACTAGGCCGAATAATAATAATACGACAAACGAAACAGAATCCATTTCCCTCAAACTCAACTTGGAAGCAAACACGTAAAACTACTTCGAATGGTTTCCACTGACTCGACGAACAAACTGAACTTATTGTGTCACGTGCTATTCGTGGTTACATCATGTGCGCCATCCCGGGAACATCAAAATTCTAAATAACGCCCGCGTACTGTTTTCACCGCAGGTAACCAAAGGCTGGAACATGACTGAACTGAAAAGAACGAATAGCTTTGATGATAATCCACAGGTGAGCATCGCACCACAACATTGATGCTATAGAATCCCAATCAGCTGGGCAGAATCCGGAGTCCCATTTTATAAAATATTTATATTTGTGTTATGCACCTATCAATGTAATCCCCGACTACCACTAATACGGGCTGAGGTGGGAGAAGGTGGGAATTTGCATCACTGAAAATTACAATTCCCCACGTACGGGGAAGTACTGGTGATGCAAACCCCAACCAAGCCTCGACCTGCAAACCCCGGGAATACTGGGAATTTGTATGGTTGTGTGGCATTGGTCTAGTGATGAGTTAGTTCAAGTGGATTCTGGTATGAATGTAGTAGCTAGCACCTGAGACACTCCTTCCTAAACTGAAAGTGAAATCATACACCTTTGCGTTGTCTGAGTGAATTTCGTTCAGTATAGTGTAGACAAATCCCACTATGTCAGGGAAATTTGACGATCAATTCCCCCACCATTCCCCACCCTCAGCCCGTATCAGTGGTAGTCGGGCATTACAATGATAGGCGCATTATGAAGTACAGCGCGAATGTGTGGCTTCTGACTGAGGTGCCAGTTAGCCTTGTTACAAACTGTGATAAAACAATGACAAAACTTGTTTAGAGCACATGCTTTCCATCTACTGCCTCTGTTTACTGCCAGCACTGAATTTCTTATATGGCACAGTAGAGCATGATTCTTGAAAACATGGCAGTTTTAGTAATGGATTGTCATGAATTATTTTTACTGCGACTTGAAAGTATAACTTAAAGCTTACTATCCAGTTTGTTACTGAACAAATTCTGACATACTTTATATAAACAGGCTGTAGGACCAGGTCTTGTACAGACCTTCAGCACTTGTGCTGTAAAGCTTTAATAAACTAACGTTGATTTGATTCTACATGGAGTACTTTGAGATAATAAGTCACTCTCTAGAGTTCCTATGGATACATATACATGAAATTGACAAGGAGAAACCATTCTGACCACCTGGCGGACTCCTGTAAGTGTTCGAGTGTGGCTGCAGGTTCGAGGCTGCCTATGGATTTTTTCTCCTTTCTGCACCTTTTTGAACATAGCAACTTTAAACAGGCTGTAGGACCAGGTGTCCTACAGACCTTCAGCACTTCCTTAATAAAAAAATTAAAGAATAAATTTTGACCATCAAAACTGCCAATCCATTGTAATCAATAATGGTCTGCCTTCTCTGTATGTGTGTGGGTAGTGGGGGGATGAACTTTGAATATGTAACTACTCAACAGTCTGCAGCAAATTGTTAGATAAAGCTGCTCACAAAGCAATCAGCTGTTCCCAATGAACATTTTTGGCATGATATTGTACTGATTGGAACATTTAGTGTGATTTGTCTTCCTCTGTGTATGTGTGCAGTACTGTAGTTATGTATTTATCATTATATCTTCCTTGCCATGCCTTTTTGCACGTCAGTATAGTAGCATGTGTCCACGGTTTACCTAATTGTATGTGTTTGTGAACATCTTAATGATGGTTTATTCTCTGTCACCAATGCATAATATTTGTTTCACTGTACTGTATGTAGTAATTTTTCTGTGAGATGACCACAATGTTTAGTGGTATACCATTTTCAGTTAGAAAGGCGAACATGTTTTATGTTGATTGGTTTTTCTCACTTCAGGTCAAAGAATTCAGGGAAAAGCTTTATGATAATGTGAGTAATATAGTTGTTGTACGCATGGTTAGGAGTTTACAGTAATTTGTCAGATTGGCTAAATTTGGTGGTATTGCTCCATAAGTCTACCAGTGTTGTTTAGAAAAGTGCCAATCATGTTTTGCTAGGTAATTTACATACATGGAATGAATCGCGTATACTGTCGTACATAGCGAAATAATATTTAAGAGGAAAGAATTTACACAGTTTTGACTTTGCTAAATAATATTTAAGAGGAAAGAATTTGCACAGTTTTGACTTTGCTAAATACCTGTGTAAATAGCCATGAATGTTGGACCACAGGCATGTTACTAAAATTAATGTTATTGGTTTTCTTTAATACTGTATGGTTAGCCAGTTGAACTCCTCTTAATTCGGCTATTACTTTCATAATACCACAGAGACTACAAACAATTTAGCAGTGTTGCTATTTGTAGCCTGTGCATGCTAGACTGTTTACACGATTAGTGCTTGCTCATCTGGTGTACATCTGTGATACAAAGAAAGAGTGAGCAGACAAAAATACCTTTTTAGAATAGGCTGGGCCACTTATAATCCTTCCCATCAGCCGTGATGCATGGAATAACCTACCCCCAGATGTGGCATGAACAACACTAGATCAAAACAATTGATATGATAAGGTAGTTAGTAACTGGCTGGTTGTCTTCTTAATATGATCATTCACCTCATTAAGTGACCAGGTCCCAATTTCAGCTAAGGTCTGGCTTTGGACACATCCAAGGTGTGTTTAACAAGATCACCGCTGTATGTTTTCTATATATATATCATTAAGAAAATGTAGTTATTAATGAAGACCATATAGTTGGTATCCAAGGTTTCAAGAGACTCTACATACATGTTTGGTTATATGACTACATGTATATGATTTCTTCCATTTCAGGTTGAGAAGGAGATGTATGAGTTCTTCCCCACCTGTGTATTGGAGATGGATAAGCTAATCAAGGTTGTTGTCACAATGTGATGTCATAAAATGATGATGTAATTGTTTACACAACCTTTCCACCATACTTATACTTTCTTCAGTTTCTTGTTTGTACATATGTCAGTGTTTTATGTCTCAAAATGTCCTCACAATTATTGTGTTATTCACAGAGTGGACTATTTGATCAATCTCCCAGTTCAATATACTGCACCTTGCCATCAGGAGTTGAGAATGGTCCACATAGTGAGAACAATGAAGATCATGTGAGTCTATGTTGTCATTAGCATATAGCAGTCATGAGACATGGACTGTACAACAATTTATATTAGAGGGTGTCCAGTATGTACGTAGTCTAACAAATGGGACCAAAGACAGATGTTGTTTTCCAAGGTGTCTTTATCAGTGAAGTGTCCTGATTTTAGATGTCTGATTCGTTTAGACCATTACATGTCTTTACTCTACTTTTAATATTGAGGGGTTCCATCTACGTGTCTGATTCATAGGGGTGATGATCATAATTGCAAATACCAAAAAATTAATAAATAAAAATACTACATGGAATACGAGATATTTTGTACTGCTAAACTTTATCTGTGGACAGGCCAGTGTTTGCTAGAACCAGTTTGCTTATACCAACCATTTTATGGTGATGTTGATGCTGGAACAAACCATTAAACATTTTCACTAAATAGATAATTATAGTACTAAACATAATTCACCTGATGCTGTGTTTCATTGTCATGTTGTTTATGTACTACAGTTACCATCAAAGAAGAGAAAACTGGATGATATTAGCGTATCACTGTGTCCCACTGGTCAGTATGTGTAGTGTGTGTGTGTGTGTGTGTGTGTGTGTGTGTGTGTGTGTGTGTGTGTGTGTGTGTGTGTGTGTGTGTGTGTGTGTGTGTGTGTGTGTGTGTGTGCGCGTGCGCGTGTGTTAGGGCTGAGCGATACTACCGTTTTAGCAATATATCGCGATGTTTTGTTATTAACTATCGTGATACCATGCCTGTACATTATTGTCATTTATAGAACTTTGCGTGGGCGAGATCAAAGGAAAAAGTGTACTTTTATTTTCATAAAGTACACTATCAGCCGGCCAACAGCTTCATCGACCACAAAGAGTACTTTATTGCACCGCAAAGAGTGCTTTATTCGTTCAATAAAGCACTCTTTGTGGGCAATAAAGCACAGTTACCCACGTGCTCTAGTGCAGGCTAATAGCCTGCGGGGCTCATGCCAGTACGACTAATCACCCACACCGGTGAAGGCTGATAGCCTTGCCGCGCTGAGTGATCAATCACCCCAGCCAATACGAGTTCTACCACTAAATAGCTTTTATAGACATACCTAAATGCTTCGATAATGGGTGGGAGAAGGTAACGTTGCTGTTATGTTTGTTAATGTAAAGGGACAAGTCCTGGAGATATCACGGAAATGTTTCACTATGTGACTCACAAATGGAATCGATTGTGGGTTGCGAGCAAAACCTGCCAAAATACGTGATGAACGTCTACCATGCCAAACTATGGTGAAATACGCGTGAGTTACTTTGTTAAACTAGTTTGTGTATGTTCAGGCTGCTAATAGTTCGTGCAACGCGTACTAATTACGAGCCGTAGTGTATAGTGAAGCTACATGACTAGAAAGTTCCATAAATCATTTAAAGCATAGCCTTGCTTGTGCTTTAACATATACTAAAAATCCATTTGTTATGTTGTACTAGGCTCAAGAATCCTTGTAAATCATAACCTGGTTACCCCTGCAGAGAGGTGTGAACACCATAACATAACCTCAAAGCATGTGTTACAATAACTGTTACTGTAAACAAGAATGATAGTGGCTAGTTTGATGAGACTTCCTGCAGGAATACTGAGGAATACACTATGTAACACCAGCTATGATTGACTTATTTGTAAGTATCATGAACTATTCAGTATCGTGAATAGTGGCTTTAGTACCGATTGAGATACTAAATGGCAGTATCGCTCAGCCCTAGTGTGCGTGTGTGTGTGTGCGTGCGTGAGAGGAGAGAGAGGCAGCATAGCAAAGTGGCTAGAGCATTACTTGATAATCGAAAGGTTCCAAGTTGGATGCCCGTTTATGCCGATTTGGTGTTGTTGTTTCCTTAAGCAAGAAACTTTACCCAACCTACCCTGCTGTATATTGGGGAGCTGGTGGCCTAGTGTCATCTGGGGAAACAGCACCCAGCTGTAACATCAATGGGTACCTGGGGAAGCAAACGCCCAACTGTCCTTGTCTCACTTAGCGGTGTTGGGGTCATTGTGGAACTTCAGATTCCGCGACCTCACTTTGTGAGACCTGGACAGTCCTTACTAGCCCTGCCCCAGGAGGGTTTGCCTGCACAAGGCTCAAGCACCTGAGTGGTGCATGGGCAACCCAGTGCTGGTTCACTGGGTTGAAGTAGCTGTACTTCACAAGCTTTGCTTCACAGGCTTTGCCATAGGCTTTGCTTTGTGTGTGTGTGTGTGTGTGTGTGTGTGTGTGTGTGTGTGTTGTGTGTGTTGTGCATGCGTGCATGCAAGCATGGGTGGGTGGGTGGTTTCATGTGTGTATACATACCTGCATATATTTTCCTCATGTATGTATTCCATTGTTAAGGTACCACCAACACCGTCAATTATCCTTGTAATAAGGTACGTACAGTCTTATCTCTTTGTCTATTTGATTTAAATTCCATGTTTAGAAACTGAAGGAGGTAATTGCTGTCCTGAAGCCTCACATTATCACACTGATTGAAAAATGTGCAGAGGTGTGTAGTGTATTGTGTTCCAACTTCTAGTAGTGTTGTGTAGGGTGTAGGGCTGAACGATAGAAGTGTGTATTGTCAAGATATTAAGTTGATATCTGGATAGTAGAACTGCTATCCATTTCAGTCCTATGATGGGACCAAGAGTTCATAATATAAAGTTAATATTGTATATTATAAACTCTTGATGGGACTTTATAATGTACTTTGCATATGATGTCGAGTTCTCGTAATAAGATGGCACACCATTAGACAACATTTATTTCCTTCACAAAGGGTTTCCTATAGTTTCGACATACATTGTACTATACGTACACTGTATTACATGCGGTAAACTATTAGTGTATATTTATAAATGGACAATTTTAGTACAACCAATGGTGTCCTGATTATTGTGTTGTGCTAGTGAGTTTATTTACTAAGGGACCTTATGTATCTACCCGTGTTCTCACTTTTTGATAGTGGTGTGCGATATCAGGATTTTTATTTCGATACAATATTGGGGTAAATATCGAAATTTCGATTCGATTTTCGATAATTGTGTGGGTGGTGTAATTGCATGGGCGGACGATATTTATAAATATGCTTTAAATACAATTTACACACTAAAACTATTGCATAAAACAAGCCTAGAAAACTGGTAGACAAGTTTTTAAAGTGGCTAGATAGTACAGAACCAACCTTCATTTCTAGCGTGATTGTGCAATCACACACTAAATGCTGTAGATTTACCAAAATATTCTTCAATATTTCGATAATTATCGCAAAATATTACCTTTTCGATAAATATCGAAATCTGCTAAAGCAGTATCGAAAATCGATACGATAACGATATTGACAAAATTATCGCGAAATCGACGATATATTGCACACCACTATTTTTTGAGTGTCTCCATTAACAATTCCACTGTATGTGGGATAGCTAAATACACTCAGTATATTGTGGATTTGTATTAATTACGGCTCCTATTCTTATAGCTCAAGTTGTGGATTGAACTGAAGATTCCCAAAATTGAAGATGGCAACAACTTTGGTGTCTCAATACAGGTCAGTCATCTACTATGTGCAACTGTGTGTTTTCATCATATCAATCATCATGATAATACTGTATCATGATCTTATCCTTTCAAATCACAACATATTTTTATACAATTGTCATTGAGCAACCTGAGTTGCCACACAGGTGTAGTGCAGTCGTATAGCCTTTTTAGTATGAAAACCAAATAAAACACTAGTTCATGGTGGCCAATATATGCTAACTAGTTGCATCACCATGGATGTGTTCATACAACACCTGGAGAAATGTTGAGGTAAAAATCAGAAATCAGGTGCTATAACATCCTTGTTTTCTGTAGCTTAGATGTTAGATGACATTAATTTTCCATAAACTTACATACACAGCAGAAATTTACTTGGAAATCAGAAAAATCATGTGTGCTTATTTAACCAAGTGTCGTTGATTACAACAGTTGCTTGTAGATTGTGTGCCACCATTAGTGCTGAGCGATAGTAAAAATTTTACTATCATGATAGTTACTCATTAAATATCGCGATAGTGAATACTATCCCGATAGTTTATGAAACACTTTGCTCTTAACAAAGTCTTAGTTGTATAGCTATAATTTGTAGTCATATAGAAAGTTATTTTGCATGCACAGGACATTTGTTAATTAACTGCGTGGGCGGCTGATGGAATATGGACTTTTGGTAAAGCTTTTACAGGCCACTCCTTTGTAAGAAAGCTGGTAATACCAACTGTAAAACAGTATAGAAGGGTTGTTAATACCATTTTAATGCAGATCGGAGCTTATCATAACTATCACGATAGTGATATCCCTACTATTGCGATAACGATAGTGATTTACTATCGTGATATATCGCACTATCGATACTATTGCTCAGCCCTAGCCACCATCTTGACCGTTAATCTGATCATGTGATCCTTTATATTGTTTGATGTGCTGAGTTGATTTGCCTTTATTCCACCTTCATAGCATAAAGGATGAAGAGAGTTATGGCCATGTTTATAGAGAGATATGGTATAATTGGTATTTATGTTACATCATTTTACACAACTTTTTTTACCATTGGTCTTGTTGGCTCTTACTTACACAATAGTTGTAGTTTCATTCATCTGGCTTGAAGGAGAAAGAAAGCATGTTTTTGCCACTTAAAATATTGTCTGAATAGTCATAGTACCTATAACTGGTCTCTACCTGGCTGTGGCCATGCGCCTGGTTTCCTGAAATTGTTTTCCAGAAGTGATGTGTGTTCAATGTCTGTGCACTTTCCATGCACATGAGCAAAACGTTCTATGCTAAAATCATCCAGTGTATTAAAAATAGGGAACCGGGTACCTGGTTTTTTGATATAGCGCATTGTTAGCTTGTGATACGTACATGTTGTAGTGTTGCAACACTTAGGCTTGCGTTTTTTAAGTGAACGCCACTCATGTCATTTATTCACATAAATATGTTGATTTATGTGTGACAATTGATCGCGATATGATAAAATGCAGACAGTCGCTACATGTTAATCGACTGCTGGTTGTTTTCGCAAAATTTTGCTATTTGCTATAAAAACATATTGAAATAAACTGGGTAAACACACACATGCTACTTAAAAATTTTACACACATTTTAGTCACTTCAGTATGTTCTGAAACAAAACTCGAATCAATAAAATCTATACGCTAGCAGATTTGCCTGTTCATGGAGAGTAAAAAAAGCAGTTTGTATTCATACAGCAAAAGAGACACGTGAGTTATGGGCGCTTGTTTACAATGCAGTAGAAATAAAGTTTACCGTCATCATTTCTTAAATTTGTTGGAATGGTATTCTTTGTCCACATGGAGGAGTACAGGAAAAGCATTACCTTGATGGATCTGGTGAACAGATTGAGCCTAGTCCTACCTTCATAGCTTGTTTCAGTTGCAATTTGTGATTGATTAATTCAGAGCCTGTAATTTATTTGTTGTATTGTTGCCGTACAATTTATTGCTGTCCAACTGTAACTCCCGAGACCATTTATCATAAAAAGGCTAAAACTTTGGCTGCAATAAAATGGAATTCAAGGAATGCACAAAATCAACTGGTTTTTGCTCAGCTGGTCACATAGGATAGGGCACAATTAATATACAAAGTACTCCTTATTGCACAGCACTAGTGTACAACACTAGTGCATTTATCAGCATTTGTATTGTCTGTATACACCATATAGGAAGATATATTATCTGAAGTAACCAAACTAGAGGGAGACACTGGGTCGTACCTGGAGCAGATAACTCGGTATGGTCATCCATACATATATGTACAGTGCTATGCTGAAGTTTTTGCCCAATTTTGTAACCTTAACCAATAAAGTAGTGTTCGTTTTTTGGGGTGCTTTTTGTTAATCACAAGCTATGTCTACCTCACCCACTTAGTGTACCTTTGCTCAGTTTGTGTATGTGTATTGTACTGAAGTTGTGTGTTTGTATCCCATAAGAAATGTGTATGTGTTATGATTATCATTAAGGATGTAGCAACAAAATTAGGGCTAAGAAGAGTGGTAACTGGTTGGGCACACAGCTTGTATACACTTAGCATGTTCCTTCTGGGGGCATGGCTCTTACAGAAATTTTAAAAAGTAACCTTCTGAGATTGAATTTGGTACTGAAGTTTACTTGAAATGTGAATGTTTTAGTTGAGTACATGACTACTCTATTAGAATATTTCAATGGAGATGCCAAGTCCATGCTACAAGCTTCAATGTTAGACATAGTGGTGGGATTTTACCATTGTACCAATAACTAATACAATGGCTTCGAAATATCCGATACCGATGTTTTTTAGTGTTAGGTTACATCTGAAAATAAAAGGTTTTCAGTATGGACACTACAATAAATGTTAGAAAATGTGACTTGTTGCCAAAATGTTTCTGTAAAAAGAAAAAAGAAACTTATGAAATGAAAAAAAGGTGCAATGAAAAGGTCTGAGCATAGAAAAAAACCCAGTTTAACTGTTAATCGAACCCTTGACCACTGTAGAATAGTTAGCAACATAAGTACCCACTGTGCTACAAGATCAAGCATACATAAATTTGAGTTGTCTTAGTACTTAAGTGAAATATTTGCTAAAAGCTCAACTTTTGTTGACACATATGTTAGAGTTAAGCACTGCCACGCGTGTGTACAGAAAATACAGTACGAGGGTGTGTGTCAAGAAGCTAAAAAAAGCACGAGGCGAAGCCGAGTGCTAATTCGCCTCGAGACACCCCTCGAGTACTGTATTTTTCGTACACACAAGCAATTATGGCAGTGCTTTAAGTGTTATATTGTACTTCCTGGTCGCGTCTGGCTCGGAGCGATTTTCTCTAGTACTCAAACCGCTGCGATTTTCGGTGATAAGGATATCAGTAAGTGTTTAACTATTCTATTTCTAGTCATAGAACGGATTAGTTTGGCTAGTTTTAGCGATTTACAATGTCACGCACATGATCAGTCGTGCTGTCTTAGTGGAGTCGTGTTTTAAAAGCTTCGTGATCAGACGATCGGTAAGTGTTTATACAATCTATTCCTAGCCGTAGAACAAACTCGTAGGATTAGTTTGGCTGGTTTTAGCGATTTACAGAGTTGTTTACGTAACATTCCACAAATAAATTCTCCACATAACTGTACTGTATTTGCCCAAGTGTGCTGTATTTGCCCAATTAAGCGCATAACTGTACTGTATTTACCCAATTAGCTGCATAACTGTACTGTATGACTCATACAGTACAGTTATGCAGTTGATTAGTACTGTATGGAGAATATGATACGTGGCATCGCTTTGATCCTCCCATGCAAATTACAATATATCACAATATAGGTACTGATAGTTATATTGGTGTACCTCTAGTTAGACATCGCTTCAGCCCAACAGGCACCTTTTGGCATGCCGCAGTACATACAATGCAGTTATCTTTTGTCCTCAATTGTGTTCTGTTTCTTTTCACTTGCAGCGCAAGGTGTTGACTTGCAGCACCACATCAATGTAATTGCATGTTGCCTATCACGAAAGAATAAAACAGGAATCGTTCATGTTTTTCTACCGTATAGAGGGAAACTTTGGCGCCGTTAAAATTTGGCGAATTTGGCGATTGACCATGAATTCGCCAAATTTTCCCCATCCAAATATTTTGGTGGCGAAGAAAATAGCAAACCAAGCCTCGAACTAATCAATTTTCTACTCAACCAAGGGATAGTGGGCCAGGCATTACGCTAGAGCCAAGCCTGCCTCGACTACCACACTAGGTAGCTAATTACTGTACACGTGGTATCCTCAAACTTCAACTCGAAACGGGCATGACAAGTATAGCGAGTCCTACCATGTTAAGTACGATATTCACTATTCCAGAGGGTGTAGATCTACTTTCTATATAGTATTACCTTTTAGTTGGTAGCTGACTCCAGGCGCCGAACGTGGCACTCCAGTTCTCGCTTCAGGCACAGCAATTAGTGATCTAATTAATTCAATACGGCGCGCGCTTTGCTAATAATTCGCCAAATTTTATTTCGCCAACAGTGGTATTTTGCTTGATTCGCCAAATTTTTCCCCCTCCAAAGTTTCCCTCCGTACGGTATACCATGCCTTCTAAGGTACAGTAGATGTAAGCAGGCTGACCTTCAAATAGTAATATTTATACTTACCATTCTTATCTGTACTCTTTTTTCCCCAGAGCAATTAGATTTCTCTTCCTGATCATGTTGTAGAAACTGACAATATGAACACACTTTTAAATCTTACCTTAGTTTAGCTGCTAGCTATAGTATGTTCACGTTGAGCTGAACCCTGAAAAACAGCTAAAAATTAAAAGTGGATTTTTTCTCAAAAGAGTTAACATTTCTGCCAACCAGATGATTATTAGTAACAGCAAAGGTGTCAACAACAGACACGTACGGTTTGGCTCCATTACAAGTTCGGGAAAGGGCTCTAATGGACACTGTACTTATATGGCTTCTCCATAGGAAATGTATTGTGAAAATTTGATTGGCAGTAAATATTATGCCAAACATTTGAACAACAAGATTTTGAAATATTTTTAGCAGGTCAAGCAGTGCTACAAATGAGCCAAATTTCAAGATCGTGTGTAATTGCATCCAAGAGTTATTAAATGTTTTTGAGGATTCAGCTCAATGCAAACATACTATAATCATGCTCATTATTGAGGTCTTGTACATTACACAATATAATCATACAGTACTATAGTACTGTATAGTAGGGACGGCGAATGTGTGGGTGTGGCCTGTGATATAAGATAACCCAAAACTCTGCCTTGATTTTTCCTAACAGTATTAAGCCCAAAAGTGTCTTCAGATCGACCCGAAACAGTTCTGCCAAGTTGCTACAGAATTATATTTTAAAAATTAATTATTCAACAGAATTTTTTACTGCCTGCCTGCCTGCCTGACATCTTCAGTCAAGCGTAGTGGAAAACTGACTACAGCCACAGCTCTAATTCTTTCACAGAAACATTTCTAGTTCGCTTAAGAAAAAACCTTTGGTATATTGATAAACATACAATGAGTGCACTATTGTGTGACCTTTTATTCTTCTTTACCATGGTCATCAGTCAAAGTTCTCCACTGATAGTGTTAATAGACTACAGTAGGGCTCCCATCTACGGGCGTACATTTCAACTATTCGAATACACGTTGGCGAAGTTAGCAGTTGATACCATATAGTAAATAACTTGCAGTAAAAAATCGCACTGTTGCAAAATTGGGGGGGAAAGTTTTCTTCACTTGAATTTTTTTCATAATCTATGATAGAACGTAGCTACCATGTACTGTGTACGTGCAACTGCGAGCGATTAAATAACTTGCCAATTAAGGGGCGTGGCAGCCATTTTGATTGTGCGTCTTTAGCCTTCGGGATGACGACTCGTGATGGAAATGGCTGCCACACCCCTTAATTAACAAGTCTTAATCGCTTGCATGTAGCGATGTTGCATTCAAGTGGTAGCTATCATTCAACTGGCAGTGTTGCTTGTGTTTCTAAATGCATTTCTTTGCTATGACCAACACTATGTTTTGTGAATCCAAACTTACTAAAGTTTAGCAATTTATATAGTGGTGCACATCTGTTATGCTAGTTGATTGCTTGCATAATATATAATGCTGTGATTGACTCTATAATAATGGTTTCCAGGGTATTTAGTAGTCATGAGCTTGTAAAAAATAGTTCACAAACAAGTATAAGAAAAAATTAGGAATTTTAAATTAGAGTAGGGACAGTGTATAGTACTGCAATAAAAAGCACTGAAACAAGCTGGATCGGAGTAGTATGTAATGTCCAAATAAAACAGAATATTCCTACTGTGCATTTTGAGTGTAGCACAGTAGGGATATTCACTTCTTTTGGACATTATATACTACTCTGATCCAGCTTGTTTTAGTGCTTTTTATTGCAGTACCCTGCTCTAATTTAAAAGTCCTATTTTTTTCTTATACTAGTAATAATAAATAGTGCTCTCTGAGGGTATGACATAAATAGAGCTGTACCGATAATCGGATTGGCCAAAATATCGGCCGCTGATATGGCAATTTTTACCAATATCGGCATCGGTACAGAACAGTACGAGGACCGATATCGCTACCGATATTTATACAGCAATAGTTTGTACATAAACGGATTATAATATTGGTTTTCTACGTTATCCATGTGGCTGTTCAGTAGCAGTGACTTATTATTCACTGGACAGCAAGCGCTACACTATGAGAAGCCATACAAACACACGATTCTAGTTTGTTGCTGGAAAGTCTTAAATAAATGAAGCAGTTATATATAGTACCTTTGTAATAAAAGAACAGTCACAAGAAACCTACTGTACCAGCCTTCACACAAGCCAATAAAATGCAGAGTAATGCAGAAATATCTGTTTAAGGCTCCATGGGAGTATGCATAAAAATGTTTGTGGGTGCCTAATTGTCTGGATTGCACAATAGAAACCCAAGCCACTATTACCACAGGCATAGAGTGAGCAATGAATATATCCACATGTTGTTGTAGAGTAGGTAACTGTACACTTTTGCATAGATTAACTATGACTTTTGTTTGTAATGCAAATATCGGATCAACTATCGTGTACACTTTTGCATAGATTAACTATGACTTTTGTTTGTAATGCAAATATCGGATCAACTATCGGTTATCGGCTTCTTTTGGTGGTATCCATATCGGATATCGGTACATGCCAAAATCCCATATCGGTACAGCTCTAGACATAAATACCCTAAATGGCATGTACTGGGACTGGTAGATGTAATTTATTAGTACCTCCATGGCCTATCATGATTAAGATGATGATTTTACATATCGAGATTGTAATGGATCCTAGTAATCTCATTGTACACCATACAGTTGTCAGGTTGAAAGGTATGAAACTAGTTAGGGAACAAACACTACACAACTTTTAAGTCAAAACATATGTAACTATTCTTACTAAACAGTGCTGTGACATTCCTTCATTATTAAGACTATCAATATAAAACGAGGGTCAGTTAGTGACAGTATATGTGTGGTTTTATTAGGGTAAACAGTATATACACATGCATGTGCATTCAAACAGTTAAATTGAACAAATTCTCTATGTGACTGGATCTGCATGTTTGCATAAGGCTAATTTTACGTTAAACACAATAGGATAAAAATTAATCCATAAATTTTTGAGTACTTGTTTTGCAATGAAGCAATGCACTAACAGTAAAAACCTTGTATTCCTCAAAGCAAGAGGAGTTCAAAGTGTTAGTGCTTCCAAGGACACGGAAGACATGAGCATTATTGGTTTAACTGTGTAGACGTCCAGTTCGCCCTCATCTTTTTCACTTAGTTTTCGCCTATGTCCTGATCACAGGAAAGGTCTGTAAGACATAACTTACCTGGCAATGGATTCACCTGTTCATGGAGAGTGTGATGGTGAAAGCTACGTATTTGTACAGAACTGAATTCGTAAGTTATAGTTGCTCTATTAAGTGCCTGTAATTTATTTTCTGTTTTGTTACTGTACCAAATCAATCTTTCTGTTGTTACCACTTTAAATTGATAAGCACTTGGCTTGTAGGACTGAAACTTTGGTTGACGATTCCTTTGGCTATGTACATAAAGTAAATGGAATTCAAAAATTGTGCTAACATGTAAAGGTTCTTGCAGATCTGGTTACATGTAATGAGTACCTTCAGAACAAATTTTCACTAAAGGATGATGTATGATTCACTGTTGTAATAATTGTGATGGTTGCAGGTATTACACAACACGAGGTAAAATGATGTCAAAACTGGTCAAGTACCCTCAATTGGTAAGTATGTATAGGTATAACTATTGTGCATATGTACGAGGTACAATAAATGTATTGCCACAAAGACTGGATTCCTTTATTGCTTTGCTTTGAATAGCATAGTGCATGCTTTGTGAGTGACTTTTGGCATATAACTTTTTGCTCATATGGGATTATGAAACACAGGGACACACAATTTTCTAGAGGTGCACCGATAATCAGATCGGTTATCGGCTATATCGGCCTTGTTTTTTCATATCGGTATCAGATCGGTAACAAACATAAAAAGGCAGCAGATACAGATATACATAAACATCTATTTATGGGCACTCATGCTCTAGTAATATCCTAGCAGCACAGGATTATGTAGTGTTGGCTATTGATTACAGTCTCGGCTCTATCACTTATTTACTACATTTAGAGAGCAGATTGTTAGAGAAAATGTCCATGCTACTATATTGGATCAGCTTTGTTTATCGGCTTGATAATATTATTTTATATCGGTTATTGGAATATCGGCTAAAAGTCATATCGGTGCACCTCTACAATTTTTCTAAACTAACATTGAGGGACAAGCCATGAGCCCACAACTGGTTGTGGGGGGATGAAAATATATCACCTATCACCCTTTTATGTATAATTCATCTCTGTTGTTGCAGGAGGATTACCGCAAAGCCATAGAGGAATATGATGAAAAGATCTACTTCAGTTTAAAGCTCATCACTATGGAGCTGAGAAACACTTACGTGAGTACTTTGTTACTGACAGTATTCTCTATGAGATGTGGTCATTAATCAGTGATGATCAAGGAGAGCACAAGGGGCACGTGCCTCCCTCCCCCCCCCCCCCCAAAAAAAAAAATTTGCAAGATTGAGATACTCTAATAGAGCAGTCAGTCACATACAGTAGCACTTAAGAATCCTCCACAGTTGTTGAGTGTATAACTAACATCTGCAATACCATTCAGGAGCACATAATAGCCAGCTAGAAATTTTGCAGATGAAATACACATGTGTGGTCCTTTGTATGTCATTCTCTATGACATTTGGCTCTTAACTGAACTATTTATGACTGTTACTGATTCACAACTCTTTATCAATGCAGACCACTTAAAAAGCATTCTTTATTCTTTATTCACATATTTGTGCAAAAGCTGCTCTACCGCAAAAATTTAGTCCCGAAACATATAAAGTGCCTTTAACATCTGGGGGGAACTGGTCCATATTCCTACTACCCTGATACACATCCCCCCCCCCCCGTTAACTCACACTTTAATGCCAGACTTCTATCTAGTATCTGTACATTTGCTTGAGGATTTTTACTATGGTACTACATGAACTGGATTACTGGACTCCTCAAGTTTTGTTGCTATAATGTTTTATTGCCTACTAGCACTCCTACCTGCCCTATCATGTAGGTTAATCATAATCATTTACTACTGGTACACTGGTACCTGCCTACATGTAGCGCTATATTACATACTTTTACTTTCAAAATTTCCGTCATGCAAGCACACAGACTAACGTTTCTCAAGATACGTGTGATAGATAAGGTCCTCACACAGGATAAATCACAGGTAATTGATCTGCCCGTGCTTGCCCTGGTTTCTATCATATGTGCCATGTACTATCCCCAGAGGGCCATGTGCTATAAAGAAAGCTGATGTATGCAAAAACCTATATTGAAAAGAAAAAGACTTTTATCTCCAGCTGGATTCAAATCCACAGCCTAAGCACAATTATCACACATAACTATTGGTTGAACTGCTCTTCTACACATTCATTGGCTTACTGCCTGTAAAAGCTGCTTAAGAACATTAACAAGTTGAATAGCTATAGGTATTTACTTTTGGTTTTCCTTGTGGCTTACTTGCACTGTAACGGTGGCTGTTAGTAAACGTGGCTGTAGTCCTAGCACTTCATTAAGCATAGAAATCATTTTGTCATGTGCAGCAGCTGGCGAGATGTTAAAAGGAATACCAATTGTAGAAGACAGATGGCTATATGTGACTGGATATGCAAAAAGGGTCTTTCACCCACACCCAAAATAACGAACTTATTGATGATTTATACGTAGCTACAGATATGAATAGATTATTGACCAGAAGAGAGCAACAACATAGATTAATGGATTTCTGATTTGCATGTGTATTTATGATCTTTGTAGTTCATGGAATTGGATGCGTTTTCACATATCTGGTCACTTTCTTATGACCAGACTTAATCACAGCAACGTTTGGCATTTTATTTTGTGGACTGAACTTGCAATCTGGACTAACAGGTTGGGCTTGGAACAGCCTCCTAGCAATAAACTGGGTGTTATCTAGCTCTTGTAATGCTGGAGATGCACGTGCGGTCAACGGACAAAATCCACACAAATAGCACAATGTCTGCACATAATTAGTTTTGGGCGGACACACATGTCCTTTCAAAACCAATAGTGGTACCATAAAAGCTGATGTGTACATGTTTGTTTGTAGTGCTAACAATCAATAATTGTCACTTGGTTGCTAGGAGATATTACATTTTCCCAACCCAAGGATTTACCGATGCCACCTCCCCTTTGTGTACTGCTATCACCAGCAGCTGTACTGACCACAGCCTGGTGATATGTTGCAGCTATGTGGTTGTATTTAACTTCAAAACATTCAATGGAAATTCCCTATTCCAATTCCAGCAGTGTATATAAAGTGCTCCTCTAGCTCATGTCTGTACAATTTGACTCTATGTCTGTACATTTGTGAATATGTAAGGACATTTGTCCTCGGCACCTTAAAAATTAAATTAAGGCCTGCCATTGTTGAGCTACAACTGCTGATACTGCTCTTCCATATAGATCATTGAAGTCATGCATACACTAATTTGTTACAACAAAAAAACAAAAAAAACATTGCCAGTTGCATTGTGTGTACTGATTATAGCCAATAGATAAATTGTAATCACAGTTAGACCTAAGTTACATATGCTCAAAATTTTGTCCTAACTGCTTTCAGGAATTTCCCAAAATTTTCACCTATTATGCTCTTCAGTGTTCCCAATTATGTTTGCATTATGCTCCTAGGTTAGCAACATCTCTACAATTATTCTGGAACATTTACAGGTTTTTGCAATTGAATTCGTCCCGTTTGCAATTGAATTCGTCCCGTTTGCAATTGAATTCGTCACCTTTGCAATTGAATTCGTCCCATTTGCAATTGAATTCGTCGGTTTTGCAATTGAATTCATCGGTTTTGCAGTTGAATTAGTCGGTTTTGCAATAGAATTCGTCGCGTTTGCATTACAATTCGTCATAAACAAAACGGCTTCAAGAAACCAACCATTCATTAAGAGATGAATTATTTATGCCATGGAGAGTTACACTTGAGACACTAGAAGGTAATTGAAGCTGGTAGTACGCGAAGCTGATAGCTGTCTGACAAGTTAATTAGCTTGCTCGCGAGTGACCACACCCATCGCGAATGGCATAGTAGAGTTTGGAATGTTGCTGGATAGGCTGTAGAGGAAGAATTATTACCTTATAAAGAGTTGTTTACTACTGTTGTACTTGAACAAGTTCTTGTAGCAGCTGCTACACCATGTTTTCGTGTTTTCTCCAGCTGCCATTCTTGTTACGGACGAATTTAACTGCAAAAATGACGAATTCTGTTGCAAAAGCGATGAATTCAATTGCAAACGGGACGAATTCAGTTGCAAAACCGACGAATTCAATTGCAAACGGGACTAATTCAATTGCAAAAGCGACGAACTCAATTGCAAACGGGACGAATTCAATTGCAAAGTTGCCGAATTCAATTGCAAAAACCTGTAATCAGTGAATGTTCTATTAGAGTATTTCACTACAAAGTGACTGTTCTATTACAGAGTATTGATCTTACAGTTTGCAGTTTCCACTTACTGATCTATTAGAGAGTATCAATCTATTTTCATAGAATTTAGCCCATAGTTTGAAATATCCACCTAATATGCTATATAGCATTATGCTGGTATAGCACACCAGCCTATTATGCTTTTTATATGTTGGCATATTTGACGTAGGCCTAATCACAATTTTTTGTCCATGTATATATTGCAGTGTGTACAAGAAAGCATTTTCTGGCTAAGCGTTAAATTAGAGATGAGCGATAGTGCAACTACCATAATCATGAATTGGTAGTTATCGTGATAACAATAGTATCACGATATTGCTATCATCATCAAAGACACTTAATCTCACAAATACAACACTCGAATAATCCAATTCTCACATGTCTGCTTTTCTTAAGACTCAAAATTATCATTGTGTTACAGTATCTTTGTGTTTTAGTTGATACCTTTGTTTTCCTCATTGGGCTGGTCTTTCACAGTTCCTAAACTCCAACGCTATCATGTTTGCTTCTGTTATCCATGTTTGTGCATCATTTATCACAATAGCACAATTGTATGCTATCATTATCATGATGGTTACTTACTATTGCTCAGTTTTACGTACGGTACATTAAATCATAAAAGCTGTATGTGCCTTTAACATATAGCATTATTAAATTTTATGAATGAAGTAGGCATCCAGCGATAAAAAAGATTAAAATGTAGTATAACAAGAGATAAATAGTGGTATTGCAACATAGCTGTGCTGGAATATCCTGACATTGGCATGTTACCACCATCTGTTCAGTGCCAAAGTAGGGATTTTTGTATACGTTCCTAAGTAGTGGTAGAAGTGTTGTGATAGAAGTGTATTTGTGTGTACATGCCCACAACATGCTGCATAGCAGCAAACTCAATACCTTCTATTGCAAATTGTCACTTTATTCAGAATATATAATATGTAAGTGTGTTGGTATGTATTATTTACTGCACACTTAGTGCTCTTCTTCTCTCTATAGTGTATACTACATGACCTCATCACCAAAAACATTGAGAAACTAAAGAGACCAAGAAGTTCTAACACAGACTCCATGTACTGACCAACACTACGTCACAACTTGTACACAATGTATCACATCATGTGTTGTATTGAATTATTTAACTCAAGCTTTTGAAAGTATGATCATCGTGTAATCATAGAGTAGGAAATCACAACATACTATACACTAAATTGTGTATAATCAGTGGCTGCAACAAAGAGAAGATGCCTGTAGAAATGTGACCAGATATAGCACATTGTTTGTGGAGATAAATGCTGCTAGAATTTAATCAAGTATAGTTTGTTTTGTTTATAGTATGTAGACTATAAGTAAATTTGCAAGGAAAGTGACATGATGACAGATCTTGAGGTACATATGTACATGCCAGTTGTGAGTACTTACTTGAGTTGAAAGACTGCACATGGATTATGTTGTGAATGATATCATATCTTGTGCAAAATGTAAACCCACTTTCATACTTTTATCTATAAAAGAAAGCAACTGTGCAATGGTTATGCCTATTGCAGATTAGTCAACTTGAGATATGCCATGCCTATCCTTGGCAGGTTTTTAAAATGTTAGAAGCCTGCTTCTTAATGATAAATTTGAAAAATCAAATGCATATATACCATTTTCTAAATCCTAATAGAGCACTCTAAATTCCACCTTAGGAAACATCCTAAGCCTCAAAGCAGCCAATTAATCTGCCAAAGTATACGTCTACTAGTGAGTATGAAGTCAAAAAACTGAAAAAAAGTATTTTTATAAAGAACAGATTTTACCATAGGCCTCCAAAAAATCTGTGCACTTAGGGCAATTAAAACTGAAGCTTTTCTTACTAGCTTTTCTTCATATTTGTGGCCTATTTATAAGTGTACTGTACTGACAGCATCCATTCTGAACTGTTTTTGTTTGTGTAGGTTAACTTATCCATTGATCTGAGTATTGAACATTATGCATTGCAAGGGAAATGTTTTGTTATTAGCAAAAACAGCTAATTAACTGAGTGGAAAAGTGAAATCAAAGGTAGCTTTAGATTAATGCCTATCAATTGTAATAATGCACTCCCGGATATTAAAATTGGTTGGCATTAACATCATTGCAGCCATTTCTTGGCCGCTACCTTCACCCAAGCTTTTGAAGGCCACACTGGAGTGACTGGACCCTTTCCTCCAGTTTAGTTGTTTTCGTGTAGATTTTCACTTCCTTTTGTATTTGAATACCCCAAAGCCAGCCATAAACTGGCCTTTTGGAGATACTTTCAGTCTTCTTATCTACTGGCACAATGATGATTATGGAATGCAGAAGTTACAATAGTGTTGTATTGCAGATTTTATTTGACCATGTTTTGTAATACTTTACTTTTAATTGTATTTTACATTCCCCAAATCCAGCCATATAAACAGGTTTTGGGGCTTGCAAATTTCTTCTTATCCACATGATTATGATGATTCTGCATGGAAGACCAAAATAGATTATGTGACATTTATTTTTTAATACCATACTTGCTGCATATACGCATGTTGTGCATTAGCGTTGCTATGTATGCAATTTGTCACTGTACTAAACACGCGAATACCACTCTTGTTGTATTGGAAATGGGGATAAATTTCCAATACAACAAGAGTGGTATTTATCCCAAATTTCACTGCTACCCATGCTATTCCTAGTACATATACCCTAACAGAGTGTGCATTTTTTCAAGGACTTCTACATAGAATGTTCTAGAACAATCTAGATTTTGGTATATAGACCTAATGAAATTATGAACTTTTAATGATAAAAAATTGAATTTTCATTTATAAGGTAGAAATTAAGTGAGTTGAGCAGTTGATAACAACAGTTCATGAGAGTTCGATCCACGATCATGTTTTTTTTTAAGGCTTTGTATGCTTCCCTCACATCCACTAAGGTTTTTTCATACTCTTTAAATGTACTGTGTTTTTCTTAAAGATTTTGTATCTCCTATACTGTATGATGAATTTCTCAAAAGTGCAAAACTTAAATATGAAAATTTTGAAAATCTGTATAGTTGTAGAATTGTCCAGCAAAAAAAATAAGGAACCTTTACAGCAAAGAACTTAAAGAATCCAAAAAGTTAGAACAGTATTGAATTCAACAAAGATATAGCATGTAAGCAAGATCTTTAAGAGAGATAGTACTGTATATCAGAGATGTGGAGGTTTGCACTTTCTCACAAGAAAATATTGACCAGAAACCAGCCTCATGGTACCTTCATGGCACCTTGGTAGTATTGGTTAGGTATAATCAAGCCCAAAGGTGTCTTCATGCAGTGTGACCTAGCTGAAATGCTTCAAACAGAAATTTTTAAATCAGTGGAATTTTTTGCTGCCTGACTGAATGACAGAATTCCCGATGTTTTTAGACAAGTGTAACTCAATAATGGCTAAGGATACAGCATCATAATTATGGGCTTGAATTTTTCACTGTTAGGTTGTTGCTTTTGCTGGACCGGTACCTTTTGGCATGCCGCAGTACATACAATGCACTCATCATGCACTTACCTTTGTCCTCCTTTGTGCCCCATTTCTTTCACTAATAGTGCAAGGTGTCAATTCACAGTAGTATGTGATGGCTTCTCCACGTTTGTAAAGGAAATTGTTCGTATTTTCTGTATAATATGGATTGATTGCAGAGACTCTTCTGCGGTTCTTTGTTTGTAATGTTGTGTAATGGGATAAACACCAGTCGTAACATTTTTGTTACAAAAAAAAAGTTAAGAAATAGGTAGAAGGAAAAATTAGGAATTTTAAGTTCAATTAGGGATCATGTAAATAAAAAGCAGTGAAACAAGGGAGATTTGCTTACACCTGAAGATATGTTAGTGGACATTCAATCCCTAATTTAGTCATGGCCTGACCGAACTTGAAATTCCTTCATTTCTTATTAATTACTTGTCAAATTGTTATATATAACAAAGGTAAATATTTTATTGTTCATTATGTTTATTGTTGACAAATTCCACAATCACATAACAATATATAATAAATAAATTCTTCAGGCCTTTTACTGACATTTTGTGATTAAGCAATAATAATATTATAGCCCTTGCACCGATAATTTCAGTACTCTAATAGAGCAATCACATGCACAGTCAAAATACAGTTGATTAATAGTTGGTAGTCACCTCCCATCCACATCTGGTTTTGCTGTAGAAATACAGATCACATATCATTTCTAGCTTCCAGAAATTCCATGCTATAGCCAATGAAATGATGCATGTCTTATACTCATTACGAAGGGGCAGGCTGCACCAGTCAACTCTCAGTAAACACTCTAATAGAGCTGTCACCCAGTATGAAATGGCACACAAAAGCAGCCCAAATGGAATCAAAATATATAGGAACTCCACAACTAACACCCAGAGCCATATCATATCCACTAAACTACTATTACTAGCTGCTTGTTTTCTTAAGGAAAATTAATCATTTGAGTAGGAATCATACGAATAAACAATGGATATCCAAGTCAGAAACTTGAAGAATACTGAATGCAGAAAAATCCCAGATTTAATTAACAGGCAGCTTGCAGCCTAGTCTAGGAAAGTACTTGAAGAACCACATGGCCTGTAGGGATTCATTCTTCTGAATTCAGCCAGGGCCAGTATGTAAACGTGCTGTACTTACACAAGGAGAGGCTGAGGACCAGAAGTCACAGTATATGAAATTTACAAGCTTGTGTGTTGTGACGATTAATTTCAGCAACTGATCAGCAAGAACATGTCCATGCAGTTAAACATAATAGAAATGCACAGCAGTAAATCATCAACAAGCTGCATTGAGTATGTACTGAAACATGCAGGATGGACACTTATTTAGAAGTTACTGGACATGAATGTAATGAAGTAACAGGCTACATCATAGATACTAAATATGGTTCATGTTGCTTTGATCAAACTATGACTGTGTAAGTGCATGCTCGTGTATAAAATATAGCAACTACATAGTAGGATACAACATTGATCTAAAATTGTAGCTATGTATGCAGGAGTGCTAAGTGTGCTGGTCACATGACTAAAATAAATCCTATTTGTTTGTGTGCTAAATAAGTATGAAAGTTAACATCCATGTATGCAGCATAGGATGACCCAGACAATCAACCATGGAGGAAATATAATGGTGATAAAAAAGTGAAGGTAGTGGCTGACAGTATCCCTTGGTTGCTGAATCACAGTTGTTTGAAATTTTCTTTCATCACCTATCATCACAACAGTAGTGTCAGATTTCTTTTGTGTCGGGCGTCGTGTAGGATGATAATGCAGTAGATGATCAGTAATAGAGGAAGCTGCAAAACAAAAACAAGTTAATTCTACTTATACATGCAGGCGTTAATAGCAAGTACTGTAATTTATATTTACACTTGTAATGTTGATTCTTTGATGGAGTAATGCAATCCTTACAAAATGGAGCATTCACAAGTTTACACAAGCAAACAAAAGTACTCTTTGCTAGCCCACTCCCCTGCCTAAATTAAAAGATGATGAACCCGATTTCAATCTAAACGTTGACTTGGTAATGCTAGCATGATATTTAATAACTCTTGTAATTATGTAGGCACACTACATGCATCTTACATGCAATGTAATGTTTATAAATGAGCACTATCTTAATATACATACCATCATCATCTGAGTCTGTGTCGGAGTCTGATACTACATCAGAGTCAGCAGGTGATGAGGTATCTTCTGGAACATAATCTTCATCAATATATGGTCCAACATTTGATGGATCAAACGCTGGATTGTTAACAATTAAAGCAGTTGGCATTTGTGAAGCTGCCATTGGTTCATATCCACTATGGTCAGAAATAACCACCTTGAAGGGACTGTTAGGAATATCCACACCACTCCATTTTATAGTAATAAATATTTCACCAGCAATTTGAGGATTGTATCTTGCAATATATTTGCTGGATCCTTCATGCTCGAGATATTTTTCTATGTCAAATGGCCCTTCATTACTAAGAGCAGTGATGGTAGGGACTCCCTGACCTGCATCCTCAGTATCTACTGTGAACTCTGCCCACTCTCCTAGTATACCATGGCTTAATCCATCACCCTCGGCTTTAACCAAGTTTGCATTTGTAGTCATGCAACGTATCTTAAAAGGACTCCCTTGTACATGGTAACCAGATATCAACACTATTATTGTGTAAATTCCTTTGATATCTGGAATGAATTTTATTGCATACCCACCATCACTTTTATGTGTAAACATATCAATGACCTGCTGATCATTTGGGTCTCTTATTGTGACATCAGGTGTGTAATTAACAACTAATTGTGTTGTATCAATAAAAAATTCCAGTGATGTGTTAGTGTAGTGGACATCTTCAGACCGGATCTTAGTTACTTGGCACTTTGATGCGTCTTTTTCTGCTGTATCACTGACATCGGCATCAGAGACAGTTATCTTGCGGAAAGAAGTCCCAGGGATAGTAATATTCTGGTCACAGTGTTTTATTTCTACTGTGTAACTACCACTCTCTGGGGCAATATAAGTAATATCATAAATTCCATTGCCTACATCCTTACTCTTAACCTGTGCCTCATAATTCGAAGGAGCTTGTTTTATACTTACAGATAAGGAACCATTGTCTAATAAGCCATCCTCATTAGCTTGGATTGTAAATTTAGCTGGTACATGAGCTATAGCCCGTTCCTCAAGACCTGCTATGCATACTACTTTGTTTGATTTAAGTACTGTGAAATCAAATGGACTGCCTAATATATGCTCTATTCCCCACATCACATCTATTGAGTGATTGCCAAGCTCTTTTGGGATGAATGCACATTCCAGTACATTCTTCTCTATTTCAATAGTATTTATATACTCATGATTTGTAGGGCCTCGAACTTTAATTACTGCTTTACCACATCCTGCACCAGCAGTTAGCAACCTAAAAGCAATTTTTGTTCCAGCTTGGTATTGCCCAGTCAAATCACCCAACACTCTACATTGGTAAGCATCGCATATTTCTACCTTTAATGGTGTTTTTGGAATTGAGATGCCTGAAAATGCAACTTTAATTGAAATACTTCCTACTTGTGTAGGTTTGAGTGTAACTGTGTGTACATAATGACTTTTTTCTACTATTTTATGGCAAATCTGGTTATTTTCTTCATCACCAAATTGCACAGTAATATCACCAGGGCCTGCATCACGTGAGATCACTTTAAATCTAGCTGCTCTTCCTACTTGAAGAAACTTTGACAAATCTCCCAATATTTCACATTTGTTGGGATCAACACAATTCAAAGTGTAGGAATTCTTGGAAATTTGTTGGCCATTAATTTCTTCAAAAATTGCATAAGATCCAGTAAGCTGTGGAGTAAAGCGTGCTATAGTAGAATACTTTTCTTTAACACACTCTACATTTCGAACTCTTTCATTTTGTGGGTGATACACAATTGCAGAGTATGAATGACCTCCTTGTATGTAAAATTCATAAGGTACACCAACTTGTGCTACATTATTTGAAATGTAAATCACTCCAGAGGTCGCATCTTTATCTATTGCAGTACACTTGTATGGGCTTTCATGTAAATGAATGTTAGAATAACAAACTGCAATTTCAAACGTCCCTACTTTGCTTGGAAAAAAATGAAATTTGTATTCCCCATTCTTTTGTTTTATTGGTAATAAGGTACCAGTTTTGTGATTTGGGAAGGAAATAAATGATTGCAATGCACCATGTCTGACATCTCTATTTGTAATATTTACTGTGTAGGACACTTCTGTGTTCAAGTATGCAATGTTGTTTCGTAATGGGATACCCTTGAGCTCAAAATCATTATTAATCTGTTCAGATGCTGCTATATCGTGCTTGGTGGTATCAATGGTATGTACTGGAACAGGTTGGGTATTGTGTGTCAAATTGGAGGTAATGCGTACTTTAAAAGGGCTTCCAGGAATTGGAGTATCACACCATTTAATGTTTATTGAAATTTCCTCGATATTTGAAGGCATGTAACTTGCTTCATATGTGCCAATTCCTTTTTCTTTTATGTCTACAACAAAAGCCCCGTCAGAACTAAAGCCATTGATTGTAGGGACAACTTTTCCAGCATGTTTTGTAACTACAGTAAAATTTGCAAGTTTTCCTACAGTTCCACTGCGTAATCCTTGACCATATGCATACACTTTTTCTGCAGCCACAGACTGGTGAATATGAAGCTTTAAAGGACTCTGTGGCACATGAAATTCAGACCACAAAATACTGACTGTGTGTGTTCCTTCATTTCCTGGAATGAATGCTATATGGTGCTGTTCATTATTCTCCTTCTTGATGAACACAGCAAGCTGTTTGTCATTTTGGTCGGTTACAACAACTCTAAGAGTGCCATCTCCTCCTTGTGACGTGTCAACATTAAATTCAATTAAATCCTTAGCATATACACCTTGAGAATTGATTCCAGTTATGTTGCATTTTGATGCATCAGCACCTTGAACAGCATTAATTGTAAAAGGGCTAAATATAATATCTTCATTACAATACTTGATTATTGCTTTATACTCACCAACTTTTGGTGCAGTATACACAACATCATAATGCTTATTACTGGTTTCATCAATATCCACCTTGCATTCATGCTTATCTTCCGTAATGCTTATAACTAAGTCATTTCTATTCAATGAGCTGTTCACTGCTGTGATATAAAATTTAGCTGGTTTTCCAACTGTAGCTCTGTTAAGACCAGATCCTATTGCAAGGCACAAATTACCAGCAGGCTTCTCTACCATAATTTTGAATGGACAGCCTTTAACATGGTCCACTCCCCATATCACATCTATCATGTGTTCCCCAATGTCTACTGGAGTGTATGTACATTGAAAAGATCCATCTCTGTTGTCAATGATACTCACTGCATTTCTACCCAGCTGGTGATCAGGATGGTAAACCTCAAAGTTTGCCTTGCCAAACCCAGCACCACTACTTATTAATGTGAAAGTAAATTTCTCTCCAAATATGCAAACATTATTTGGCATGACAACTTCGCATTTACTGGCATCACATATGTGCACTTTGAAGGGTTCCTCAAACTGTGGAATTGTTAACCCTACAAACAATAGTTTGATGGAAACATCTCCAACAAATCTAGGCTTGAGCGTAACTTTGTGATGTCGACTATCTTGATTAGTATTTACTATTGCCGTACACAATGGGTTGTCCTCTTCATCATTTATAAATACTGAAAGAGCACCAAGTCCAGAATCAGCTGATGTTACTATAAATTCTTCCGCTTTTCCTACTTGAAGATATGAAGGCAAGTCTCCCAGTACTTTGCATTTACTAGGATCAATGCATTGCAGTACAAAAAAACTATTTGGAATAAGCTGACGGTTTTGTTCTTCAAACACTACATAAGATCCTGTACAATCTGGAACAAAATTTGCAACAGGCGAGTGTGGTTTTTTAAAAATGTTCACTTTACTGTTTTTTGGATCATATACAACTGCAGTGTACGCCGGATTTCCCTGTATGTAAAAAGTGTAGGTCTTATTGAGAAGTGCTATACGATTAGGCATTGAAATTACTCCAATCTCTGTACTCTTGATGTTGCTGTTGTCAATAGCAATGCAAGCATATGGACTCATACATACAGGAATGATGGAGTAACGCAGTATAATAAAAAATCTTCCAACTTCACAAGGTCTATACTGAAATGTTGTGCCCTCATCATTAACTGGTGTCAGAATAATGCTTCTTTGGCCAGGACGAGCAATTCTGGATTCTACTTTTCCTTGTAAGACACTTCTAGTGCTTACTGTGTAGGTGATATCTGTATTTAAATAAGCAATTTCACTCTCCAGAGGAAGACCCTGAACCTGGAAGTCACTTTTACTGATTGATTCAAGTGGTAGTGGATCTGAACTGGTAATACTAACTCTAAAAGGACTTCCTGGGATATGATTTTGATTTCTGCCCCACTTTATATTGATATAAACATCACCGATGCAAGAAGGTTGGTAGCTTGCTTTGCAGGTTCCAGGCTCATGCACTGTATGAACTTCAAATAACCCTTCAGCACTAAGACCATAAATTGTAAGCTTCCCTTGTCCAGAATCCTTAGTTTCTACAATAAACTCTGCAAATTTACCTAACCTTCCATTTTGTAATCCTTGACCATGCGCATAAACTTTGCTTGCATCTTCTAATTTGTGAACTTGAAGGTCTAAAGGACTTCCTGGCACATGATCATTGGACCACAACACACTTATTGAATGTATTCCTTCATTCTCTGCAATGAATCTTACTGAAAACTGGCCATTTTTACCTTGTTTGATGTATACATTAAGCTTTTTGTTATATGGATCCTTTACAACAACACTGAGTACACCATTTCCTCCTTTAGATGTGTCAACATAAAATTTTAGCGGAGTGTTAGTGTATTTATATTGTATAGGATTGATTTCTGACATCTCACATTTTGATGCATTGGCACCTTGAATAATGTCAATTTTGAAAGGACTGAAAACAATTTCTCTGCCATAACGTTTGATTTCTGCTACATATTCACCAACTGTTGGTGCAGTATATTCAACATCATAATGCCCAGCACTGGTTTCTTCAATTTGTTTATTTACTTTGTAGGTATGATTTATTGCCCTGATGCTTACAAATAAACCTTTGCTTTCCAATAAGCCACTCTCAGCTGTAATATAAAATTTGGCTGGTTTATCAGCAATACCTTTATTTAGGCCAGATCCTATTGCAAGGCACAAGACACCCGTTGGTTTTTCTACAACAACTTTAAATGGACTGCCTGGAACATGTGCTGCACCCCATATCACATCTATCAAATACTCACTGGTCTCTACAGGAGTGAATGTACATTGTAGTGGCCCATTTTTACTTTTAATGATATCTACTGTGACTTGTTGATTGTTAGAGTTGTATGCTTTGGAAATTGCTTTACCAGATCCTGCACCAGCTGTATCTAATGTAAAGCTAAAGGAGTTCCCTACTAGACAATTGTTGGTTTTCATAACAGTTATACATTTTTTTGCATCACATACTTGCACCTTTAACGGTTCCCCAAAATTTGATATTGGCATACCTGCAAACAAAACTTGGATACACATGCTTCCAACAAGTTTGGGTTTGAGAGTAACACAGTGTAGACAGTCGTCTTGTTGGGAATTCACTATTGCTGTACACATCTGGTCATCTTCCCTGCCATTGATCAGTACTGAAAGAATGCCAAGGCCTGCACCAGCTGTTGTTACTTTAACTACCGTCACTTCTCCAACTTGTAAATATTTAGGCATGTTTTCCAATAATTTGCATTCCCTTGGGTTAATGCACTGTATAACAGAAGAGCTATTTGGAACACACTGTCCATTGTCCACTTCAAACATTACATAGGATCCAGTAAGTTTTGGAGTGAAACTTGCTAAATAAGAACTTTTCTTTTTGGGTGTTATCTTTTCGTTTTGTGGATCATAAACTATTGCAGTGTATGATGGACCACCCTTCATATAAAATTCAAAGGGTTCAAAGATAAGTGCAAAATGACTGGGAAGTACAATTATACCTGTATCAGAGGTAATGTTGGGTACAGTGTAGCATTTATATGTTCTGATGTGAGTCTTGGAGTAGCGTAAAATGATATCAAATCTTCCTACTTCACAAGGCTTGTACACAAATGTGTACTCACCAGTTTTTGAAATACTTACAGGTGTTAAAGATATACTTTTGTGACCAGGTTGAGAAATGATAGAATGCAGTGTGCTATTTCCAGCACCACTACTGTCAACTTTAAATTTGATTTCCTTATTTAAAATTGCTTTACTATATTTACCATCAATCATTGGTTTTATTGGAAGATCATTTTTGTTTGGCTTGCACTTGCTGCGCTCAATTACATTAACTTCAAAAGGACTACCTGGAATTTCATGGTCGTTCCATTTAACTGTTACTATATGTTTTAGAGGTTTTTGGGGAATAAACGAAAAACGATATTTTGCACCTTTAGATTTATCTATGCTTGAATGAACTTGTATATCATCACTTTGCTTACCATCTACTGTTACAGTGGTAGTTAAGGATCCTGTACCAGCATTTGTAACATCTACTGAAAACTGTACTGCAGCAGGTGGGTTTACAAGAAGATGGTCATTGTTCAAATATTTGTGTCGGATCCTACAATACTCAGTAAACTTATTAGTTGTAGTAACAATCCCAGGTAAAACTGTACACTTTTGCTGGTTTACTGTGACTCCATTGAATGTAAACAGGAATTCTATGGTGCCCACTACAGGGGGTATGTACCATTCTTTAACCACCTCATGCTTACATATCTTAGTGAAGATAACATCTTCTTTAGTGCTTCCAGGATCAATTACTTTGGCAGCAACTATTCCATTTCCAGCTTGTATTGCATCAATTTCAAAAAAAATCACTTCTCCTAGAGTCATCTCCACTGGATGGATTTTAACAACTACTAATTTTGGGTCACAGACATAAATAGTGAATGGGCTACCAGGTATTGCTGTTTTGTTCCAGTAAACAGCTATTTTATAATCCCCAACGACTTTTGTGGGGAAGCTTTCAATGCAATAGGTTTGATTGTCCTTTTGGGGATCTTTAAGTGATAATTTGTCAGATCGTGGATCCTGCCCATACTGTGTAACTTCTCCAGTGCTTGTACCATTGTATTCTATATTGAACTTAATAGGATCCCCGAAATTTACCCTTTGTTGATTTTCAAAGGAGGGTTTACATTTACTTGCATCAACCCTTTCAAAAGCATACCGGAAGTAAAAGAGGTATGCAGAACTTCTAAACTCATCTATCTCGGCCTCACTGAACAGCTCAGGTGAAAACATTTGTGAATATCCTATACCTAAATTTTCTTCAGAAGCTTTCATTACATTTGAAAAATTATCTTTCGTACTGTGGCTATCAAGAGTATGCCAGGTTGAGTGTACTCTAAGGCACAAAGTGTTACACAATGCAATTAAGTTTTCTCCGTCACACCAGTCTGTTGTCAGGTTATTTATGTTTCTGTCTGGAAGGATTTCTTGCAGCCAGGCAAGCAATAAAATTTTAGCATGTTGTATGAAGAATGCCAAATAGATCATCATGCACTTCTTATCTAGATTACCCTTTTGCAACATGTCTGTGCTTATGATACTAGGTATGCCAAAGTTGTTTTTTGCACATGTAATTGCAAACTCACATTTTTCACGAGCACTAGATGTTTGTAGCACTGAGTACTGTGGACACAAGCCAGGCTCAAGCATTTCTATTAAGCGGCAAAAAAGAATCCCATCACACCAATCAGTGACAAAATTATTAACTGCTGTTGTAGAGAGAACAGCTTGAAACCACATCAACATGGTGTTCTCAACAGAGACTCTGATATTGCAGTTGCAAATGTGATAGAATTTAATTATTTCCCACAGTACCTTTAAAATGGCTTCACCATCACCATTGTAAATGTGCTCCTCCTCTGCAGAAAAGTACATGTCATTTAAATACAGTAGTATAACATACTATACAATGACTTACTTGTACCATGTAATTCTAATTTCAGTGACTGCATAAAGGTGAAACATGCTTTCAAGTTCTGCATCATTTCCAATTTATTCTGAGGCTTAGCATTAAGATTTCTTATCTCTTGGCCAGACAAGGTTTTCAGTAGAAAAGCTAGTGTCACTCCACTTTGAAAATCCCATTGAAAATCAGACACTTCTTCACCACTGCTTGTTTTGAGAATGTAGTTGATATAATTGATGAAAACAGTGACTCGTGCTTCCATCTTTGGATTGGTTTTGAGATAATCTGAAACAACTGTGATTTCAAAGACCTTTTTTTTAATTTTAATGCCATTGAAAAATAGTGACAGTTCTGATGGCCCTTTATGTGTTTCATCTGCAGTATATATAAATGTTACCTTACTATCAGATTTGACCATCTCATAGCTCATTTTCGCATCAGAAAATTCTGCATGCAACATATCAACATGCCCAGCTTTAGAAGTATCCACTCCAAGTTTAATGGTGTCCCCAACATACACATTATGCCTGGAATGTGTATCAAATTCAACAGCCTCTGGATTGCAAACTATAAACCTTTTTGGGCTATAAATAATATCATCATAATTGTCTTTCTCTGGGGCTCCCCACTGAATGTTTACCTCATGAATTCCAACTGCCTCAACTCTCAAAAAGCAATAAAATACCTTATTAGATCTTTTACGAGGCTCTTGATCTGCCCATGTTTCTACTTGTTCATTTGTGTCAGTGGTACAGGTGATTTTAAATTTACCCTTGCCAGCATAAGCACAGTCCACTGCAAATACAATGGTTTGTCCAACAGTAAAAATAGATTGCTCGAAGAAGTCCAAATCAGCTATGCATCTGGTGGCATCTGGAGCTGTAGGTATTTTAACATTAGAAAACATGTCTTTTTTTATAAAGGGAATGGCTACAAGGCCAACTTCATCTAGAAATTTGACAATTTCAGGTGGCACTTGATCAATATAAGGCTGATCCTCATGACCATCCTGATGAATAGGTTCAGGTGACTTCTTAAAGCAGTACTGTAAATAGTAGCAGAGGTAAACCATAACAGAAGTCTCATCAATGTCAGGATTAGCAAGATGCTCAGCTGAGATTATTTTTGGGATCTTGAATGGCCATTTGCTACCCAAATCTAATCCCTTTTCACAATTTCTTACATTGTCCAATTTAGGTGATTCAGGGCACGTACCTTCTTCAATGCTCTCAATTAGAGCACATAAGGCTATTCCATCATTCCAGTCAGTGTTTAAATTGCGAATCTTTTTCATACTTGGAAAACGCTGATGTATTTGCCAGTTAATCCAAGACAAGAGCGCAATGATTGCACGAACATTGACTGACTTTGATAAAGCAGTGGAGATTTGATTAGGACTTTCTTGTAATTTCTTTTGAATGTGATAACGATAAATAAGAGAATAGACTAAACCTAAAATTACGTTTAACTTTCCATTGTTGATATCTAAAGGATACAGACAATAATAGATTATAGCATCAAATGGCATAGGTTACAGCAAACCCAAAATTACACAATCAAGACTTACAAAGCCAGCATGTCAAACTGTGGTATATTGACATAAATAAAGAAAATGCAGTTTTCATAGCTCTGTGGTCCTTTCTGCAAAACACACTAATTTTGCACTATGGCTGTCTGCCGAGTAGGGTAGGCCACACAGCAAATTTGATTAACTTCCTTCCAGCCATTCATGAGATATGGGTAGCCAAAGTTTCAACTTTGTATTTCTTCGTTTTTTTTTCTTCTCTGCAGGCAACTAGATTATTCTTTTTTTTACACACTTTGCAAATGTTGCTATAAAACATAAATGTATAATTTGATTGCTTTGAAATTTGGTCCAGCGTATAAAGATGACTTCATCTACATTTATTAACTTTGTAAGAAATCTGATAAATGGTGCTATAAATGTTTAATCTCATTTTAAAAAAACTGATGTCACAGCTACAGGGTCAACCACTTATGGGAAGTGCCTTTAGACAATTTGAAAAACAAAGAAGTAACACCTACAAAGTTTCAAAGCAAAAACCGAGCAACTGTAAATTGCTAGGTTGAGATACTCTAATAGAACAGCTACTATGTGGTACATAAAAAAAGTGCACTAAAATTGTTGCCAGAGTTTAATCCTTAACCACTGAACCATTGCTATCATAGCTGTTCACTAATACTGAAATATACTTAATATAATTTACAGATCTACCAATGAAAATTGTTCTAGAATATTATATCTGCACAAAAACAGCCAAGCTGTGAAATGGGTACAGCCCTATAAAGTCAGAGTGAAAAAAGTTGTGGTATCAAAGGTGACAGCCACCAAATGGCAGCAGTAATGATGTCAATACTAATAATGCACATAGCCATTATTAAAATTTATTAGCATTAACACCATTTATTCTATGTGTGTTCTATTTAAATTTCTCAAAAAAATATGCGCTTTATTATATAGAATAGTAGAATAATAAATAATATCACCAAAAAATTAATCAGATATATTCATAATCATCATTGTGCCTGTAGATAGTTTAATTTCCTGTATCAATGCTTAGACACCAAAATTTATTTAAAGCGTTTACACTGATATACATTACTGGTAGACAGTGGGTAGCTAGACTCTGTACCTGCATGATAGGACCTTTTATGTACTAGCTGGACCAATAACAACTGAGTGACATGCCCCTTTATGATCTAGTACAGCAGGGATATGAATGATAAAAATAGTGAGACAAAACATGAATGATGGTATTTTATTTATTATTTTTATTAAGACTTTACAGCACAAGTGCTGAAGGTCTGTAGGACTCCTAGTCTTACAGCCTGTTTAAAGTTATTACAGAAACTATGTTTGAAAAGGTGGAGAAAGGCCATGACTGGGCCTGGGCAGCCTTGCACCTATAGCCATCCGATTAATGCTCGAACGCTTACAGCAGTCTGCCAGGTATCTTCTCCTTGTTAATTTCATGTATTTGTACATATATCCATAGGAACCTTAGAGAGTGACTTTATTATTTCAAAGTACCCCAAGTGGAACCAAGTGGACATTATTTTATTTATTAAGATTTTACAGCACAAGTGCTGAAGGTATTACAACATAGCTCTGTGGGAAATCCCTACTTTGGCATTCAACAAAATAATTGTTATGACATGCCAATGTAGGGGTTTTCTTACACAACATTGAACTGTAAAAAAATCAAAGCCTTTGCCTTAGCCATTATCAAGTTATGCTTGTCTGAAGGCATCAGTCATTCTGTTAAGCAGTCAGTCAGTAGAAATATTGTTTTAAAAATTGTAGCAGCTTTTGAAAATGTTTCAGGTCATACCAATACTGCCAAGATGCCATGAAGGGATTTTGAAGCTGGTTTTAGGGTGATATTTTTGGCCAGAAAAGCCCAAACCTTCATGATCCCCAATATAGTACAATATAATTATGATGATGATATCACTACTTAACAGTAAACTGCATGGCATACCCAGGGGGGTTTCCAGGGGTTTCAGGAAACCCTTTTGGATTTTACACAGTACTAAAAATTTAAACTTTAGGTTTCTGTCATAGAACAAGACACATTTTAAACTTTTATCTTTAGTTAAATAGTAGAGTTGTCTCACATGATAGCAACACTTGTTGTATTGTTCTGAATTATGATTTTGGTGTTCTGAATTATGATTTTAGTGAAAAGATTGAGACACTCTAATAAAGCCATCAGGTAATATAAGCATTCTAATATAACAGTCACTTAGCTGCACTGGAAGCCCTTTTTCAAAATTCCTGTGTATGCCCCTGAACTATCTCTCACAATCATTGCAGCTGCAAAAAATGACAATAACAGCAATAGTACATGGGAATATTACAACAGGTAGTTGTAAAGCCTTACAAGGAAGGTATTACTTGCCAAACACTGTTTTTTCAAAGTTTATGCATGATGTTGCACATGATTCTTCAGAAACTACAACTGCTCACTTTCAAACTATACTTGGATTAATGTGGATGGATGTCTTGAATACCAGGGTGGTTGTAATGCAGAATTCTGGTATACATTTTTATTACAAGACATATTTTGTTTTGGACATCTCTTCACCAAAACACAGATGGTAAATTCAAAATCAGCATATCCACTTTGCCCAGTATGGCTTCTTTCAGTCTTGCAGACCACAGAAACTCGCAGAAAACTCAATAATTTTTTTTACTATAAGTGGTGCCATAAAATCCTGTATTTTCATGTACTTTAGAATTTTGCATGGGCTTCCTGTGGGAACTTTGTTGCTCAAACTGTGATTCCGCATATTTCAATAACTACTGGATGAAATTTAATTCGGTAAAGTGCACTACAAAGTACAAAGCATTGGCTATCAAATACTAGAACAGCAGCTCATAAAACATTTATTGAATGGTTGTAATTTGCAAGTTCAATATTAGGGTTTATATATGGATTTAATGCTACATATATTTGACTTCAGATACGCTAAGATTCTTCTACTTTTTGTCCCTAAAATGTTTTTTTGTGTGTGTGTGTGGATATTATGTACAAATCATTGAGCATCATAAATTTATGTATCGTACATTAAATGCGGAGTCCATACATAGTTGGCTTGCAGACAACACATGTTTAGTATACCCACAGGCTGATATTATTAGCTCATAAAAATTTTAAGTTATTTGCTCAAATGCTTCACTTTAAAATGCCACATCATGCTCTGAGCAGGAGTGTAGCCAGGATTCTCTGGAAGGGAGTTTGAATTTGAAGTGGAGTATCTAGGGAAAGCGCCAGAGTGTCAGCCAATTTACACAGGAGAACAAATACATAAAATGCACCCTTAGGCAGTAGCATTAAAATGAGCTGTATGTGCATCTACTACAGCTGTTTATGCAGCTATTATCTGCTATTATTGATAGAATTGCTTATGGATAGCATACTGAAATCTTCTAGCACACAGCCCTTCTTCACAATCAAATTCCTTTGTTGGCAAATCGTTTTTCTGGTTCTTTTCTTCTTAATTAAAGTACACTTATCATGTTATGACTGCAAACAAGCTGAGATACAACTTTAAGGCTTGTTAATGGGATGCTGTTCTTTGGGTGTAATTTGCTGCAATTAGCTTCATGACTGCTCTTAGTGGATGACGATGGGCAGGCTTCAAGGCCTACCATGTTTTAGGCCATTGGTAGCCTTGCATAGTGAGACAACAGGACAAATTCCTGTTACCCACATGAAAACAAGTGTTCCGCTAGTTTATTAATTGGCTGATACAAATGTTGTGTTGCTTATTATAGCTACAGGATAATTTTAATCTTGTTTATAGTACTAATAGTGCAACTTAGCTTAAAATTTACTATACTAATTGGTGATCAGTTTAATTGTTAATCAGCAAGGATATAATACTCATGTACAGTTACAGTATAGCTAAGTGCAAGGCATTACTATTGGCTCAAGTATGCTTTATAATTACATTCAGAAGACCTTTGTTTGTGCATAATACTCTTTTGGGATGCTACACTGTAAGCTATACTGATAAATTCATGTTTTAGGCTTGTATGAGCCAGTCTGTTTTCCAGCATCTTAGTCACTTTCCATAGCTGGGCTATACTCCTCTAGTTTTAGTACGACATACTGGTAGAACTATGTTAGTATGGTAGTACTTCATAGTCATAAGGTTTGATTGTGAGCTAACAGCTGGGTCTGGAGGATACAATGCTGTCCATGTGTTGCTTGATGTGATGGTGTCTGTTAAAATTAATGTTAATCAAGTTACTTTACGTAGATCTATCATGTGTCATGCCATAGAGTAGGCAAACTGAATACAAAATAGCTATATAACTACCGACATACCAGTTGACTCAATCGCATAAGGTTTTGATCTTTCATAAAGTTTAAACATTTTCAAAGTTGGCCTTTTTGGGGATTCTCATGCAGCTCCTCACCATAGAATCACACCTTTTCCTTCTGCAGATTTCATTTAAAGGATGGATTTACTATGCAGTTTTTTCAATAGGGCAAGTAACACTAGCCTATCTTGAAAACCAGTTTGGATGTCCTTAACATCGTATCTCAGCAATGTGCCGTTTAACTCCTTGTTTATCCAGTTAGTGAACATTTTAAAAAATTTTGCACCCAGTTTGTTTGTGCAGTATCCATGACCTCTATCGTTAAATGTAGCTCCGATACAAAGCATCATCAGGTTGAAACAACACAGCTGCAAAGAAAGATCTGAAGCAAACTAGCTACACTAAGGATATAGCTACCACACTGGCTATATGTGTACTAGCCTGGAAGTCTATACTTTAAATGGTATTATAGATTAACATGCATGCAGGTATGCAAATTAACAGATGACTACAGGATACAGCTTTTGACTTACTTTGGTACCCAGTGTAAACTTTGCTGACAAAATTAATGATTCTACACCAGGCATGTGTATGCATTTGTGCAGGAACACACTCATTTCTTCCCCAAGATTCCAAGGCAATATTTATAAGGCAATATTTATAAGGCAATGCTTCTATCAAAGAGGCAACTCAATGTAACCATATAATTAACAACATTGGAAATACAGCAAGAAACTGCAAGATATGCAGGTGGTGTTATGTCTGCATTTTCCAGGTACAACAATGTATGTTTATATGAACCACATTTATATGTTGATTTTGCCTGCATATGCCAGTTACCGCCTTTGTATGGGTAAACAAACCACAGAGGTTTTCATTGAGGTAGTTTCGTACCACAAAGTAATAAAGTATAGCTTTATATGCAGCACAATAGCCTTCTGGATGTTGGGTTAGAACTTGTTTACTTGCTCAAGTGATAGCATTGTTGTTAAGGCGTTGTGTTGTATGGAGGGAAACTTTGGTGGAGGAAAAATTTGACCACAGTTGGTGAAATAATATAAAATTTTGGTGAATTGTTAGCAATGTACATGCCCTTACTTAATTAATTACCAATTGCTATACCTGGCATGGTACCATGCTTCACATCTAATATTCAAATACTAATCAACTAAGCAACAATCAAACTTCTATATCAGTACCCTTTGGAATAGTGAATATGGCAGCACTCACATTGTGCTTGGACTCCAAGGTTCAAGGATATCACTTGTACTACCTAGCTAAGTGCGTAAACCTTCTGCTGATGGAAACCAAGTCTGTGCCATCAAAGGCTACTGAATCATCAAGCTAGAGCCCTGTCAATGCCATCGATTACTGAGCTTAAAATACATCATAAAACAGACTTGTATTTCACATTCTAGTAAGCAAATCAAAAAGAGCGGTTGTTTTCTCATGAGCAAAATATTTGGATGGGAAAAATTATGGTCATTTGTCAAATTTTGTCAGTGCCCCTTTTGGAAGAGCCCTAATATCACTTCTGTTGAAAATAAAATTGTTTTCTTGAATGTTGACATAGATTCAGTAAAACCAAAATCAGTTAACGTCAGTCGTTTAATAGAGAACCATAAACAAACAATCAGCCTTTTGTTCCAAGCTGATATTGTTCATTTGTCAACTGCCATCCAATGATGGTGGTTGTTTTGGTAGTTATACAGGGTTTCATGGTTCTCCTACACAATTTTCAATATGATCATTGATATGATTCTCAATTGCATGAGGCTTGGGGGCAAAATACCTGGGGGTTCCCGAACTTTGAAGCCACAGGGATTTCTAAGGCCATCCTAACAATCCTAATGAAACCCTGCACTATCACACCTCAAGCTAGTCTTAGGATGGAAAAGCTACTCTTGGAATGTGGGAACACTGGACTTGAGTCTACCACACAAGACTCCCTTCAATAACTGAGTCTACCACACAAAACTCTCTTTTAATGCCTGTGCATTTCTTCCCTTAATAGAATAATCCCATACCATAATGTTAATTCCCTCTTCTTAATCCTTAATAAAGTTGTTATTTCAGGGGCGGTGGAGCAGGCCAAAAAGTGAGGGGGCCAGGCCAGCTGTAGGTTAAAGACCCCCCCCCCCCCCCCCCCCCCCAAAAAAAGGTCACAGTTTGCTGATAATAGCTGCTCTCCACCAATTATATCTCCTTATTTATAACTACACATACGTAGCTAAATAGCTTGCTACACTGCTTCTCTGAATACTGTGACTGCTCTATTAGAGTATCCAGATCCTGACTGTTCTATTAGAGTATCCAGATCCTGACTGTTCTATTAGAGTATCTCGATTTTTTCTTGCAAACAGTGTCCCATAAAAGGGGGGGGGGGGGAGGGGGTAATGGCCCATCTCCACTGCCTATGTGTTATTTAGCAACAGTAATGTAATTGGTTGTTTATGTGCTAATTTCTGACATAGTTTCCTAGTCCTAAGGGTGGGCTATGGGAGGGGACTTTTTGTTCCACCTGCTAAACTCTTTAGTAAACTCTTACATATTTGAAGTGACCCATACACGTGGTATTTTTCCAGTGCATGCATTCATAGTATTTTCCAATTAATACCTACTGTTCCATACTGCATCTAGCATTGTGATGCAGGTGTGCTACATACCTATCTAATGCTGAGTAGCTGCAAAGTGTTGCTACACCGCTAAAACAAATGCAATTATCTCCCTCCGTTAACTTTGTTTACAAGTTAAACTTTATTTAATTGCTCAATCATATGGTTTGTGTAGGTAAAACACCAATTTTACTTCTTTATAGAAAACTGCTACCACTGCACCTTCATACACAATAAGCACCCTATATAAAAATAATTATTGCTTTAATTTATTACACTGAGCTACTAGTGCTGGTACTTGCCCTGTCACATGTAATCAGTTAGTACACAATAAGAATTTGCCAAGGTGTGCACATGAACAAAATATATAATCTAATAAAGAACACAACAGACAAAAACACATAATATAGCTGCAGAAGTAAAAATGCTCTTGACTGCTCTACTTGTCTATCAATGTACTATCTACATGCTTTTATAGTGGTCACTTGTAGCTACACCAGAATTTATAAACTATGAGCAAAAAGACTTGACAAAAATTGTGCACAAAAAAGGTAGGCTAGATGAAAGAACTATCTCACCAGAGAATTCTAACTGGCAATGTCATGCTTGTAGTTTGTGCACTTGGACTGAAGATTGTACGTCCTGTGGTCACAGCTTCAACTATGTATTGGCTACCAATGGATGGAATAGTAAGACAGTTAGTAAATTTCAGCTACTTACTGTAGCTCAAGTAATCAGATATACACACATAACTTGTGTATGGATGGTACTTTACTAATACATAATATGTGTACTGTTTCCAGCCTCATGTTAATGGAATGGTAGCCATTACAGACTGGAGATTCACTGTTGGCCATAGAAGCCAGTTTGACAGTAAATGGATGGATGGATTTATTAACTCTCTGTTGTAGCTAACAACTATTTCATTTTCACACATATATTTTGGCAAATATATCTGCACAACAAAACAACTAAGCAAACCCCCATTGAAATGAGCAGGTAGTGCAAAGCTGACAGATCTATGAGTGTTCAACCTGCAAATACGGATTTTCTGATGTCTATTTCAGCTGACAGACTAGCAGTTTAGGATCATGCACTGTGGATTCGTTGATTGGTTCTGACTATTTTTAGTCAGTTGTTGGTAGAGAGAAGATAGTATTACTATCAGGACTGTTCCTTGTATCATTAAGGATTGATTATATTTAACTGGAAGTTACATGGATCCAACAAGCAGTCAGGGAAGGATACCAGCAATATTGTGTCTTGTTATGGCAAGTTTATTGTGCTGTACCAGCAATTAATTATCATCTGCTGATAACCCAGTCAATGCATGGGAATCCTAATGTTGACGATCTCTGGAATAATTGGCATTGTTGAACCACTTGACATTACCAATGATGATAGAGTCCTGGAACAGTTTAACAAGTCAATTTTACTGTGAGAATGGAAGACGGTACATTACCTGGCCTTGGAAATGTGAACAACCTGATCTTCTGGAAAATTTTTGATGCTGCTATGAGTAGATTGAAGTCTTTAGCAAGACATTTTGAAAAGGATAAAGATCTTTTACTCAAGTACAATAAAGGTAATCAAAGCCAAGCAAAACAAGGAGTGATAGAAAAAGTAAGAAAGAAACTTTAAAGCATTACCTGACTCACCATCCAGTTTTGACACCTACAAAGAACACTACAAAATTACGAATCACCATTGCTGCTAATTTTGCCAACAAAGAACTGAAGATCCTTACTTTGAAATGAACAATCTGGACAGACTCAACTTGCATTTTGTATTTGTTTCAAACTGACAAACCACTAACACTGTTTGTAGAGAACCATGTGAAGAAAATTCTGAGAGACAAGGTGATCTTTATTATGTGTCATCAGGTAACAATACAGCTGACCTTCCAACTAGAGGATTAACAGTGCCTGAGATTGAACAGTCAAAACTTTCCAAATTGGCTAATATCTTCACATGATTTTTTGGCCTACAGTAAGTGGCAGCCTCCACAGCCAGTACTACAAGATGTTGAAGCAGAGTCTAAGACTGCTAGAGTGTTATACAAATGTTCTAATGTTGCAACTCATGGTGAACATGACAAGAAATTTTCTGTATGTGGAATTGATGAAAAGAAACGTTCCTCTTATATACTTTGTTGGCTGAAGTGTTTCATTCATTATCTGATGGACAATTAATGATATCTTTTTGTGGACCTATTGTATTCAACAGAATAGGTTGCTGCTTCAAACAATGAGACTTGTTGTTTGAAGCAGAAACTTTGACTGAAGACTGATGACTTGGGTATATACTAAGATGTTATGGAAGATTCTTGAATGTGACTTTAACTGAGAGTGCAAGACATCCAAGTTAGAACACCTTACTAGTTTACTGATCAATGAAGTGCACTATAGACTAATCCATGCTGGTGTTGCCCATACATTGGCCCAGATAAGAGAAGACTACTAGATTCCACAGTGATGGGCAGAAGCCAGAACTGTATTGCTCAATGTTTACTGTGTCAAAGATTATTGGGCCACCATTTCAATCACCATGTATGCCACCTTGGCCTAGGGAACATGTTTCCAGATCTAATCCTTTCCAATATGTGGGTTTATATAGATTATCTGGGACCTGAAACATGAATCAGAATTGATGGATTTGTCTTTTCACATGTCTCTTGGTAAATACAATACACTTGGAATGAATATTAGATTTGTTGGCTAGCCAGTTCCTCAACTGCTTAAGATTTGTCTCTCGCAGAGGTAAACCTGATGTCATCGTTTTGGACAATGTTCCTCAGTTTAAACTGGTATGCACAGTTGTGGACAGAAAGCTTTTAAGGACAAAGAAGTGATGAGCTATGTTTCAGTAGAAGGTATTAAATGGAAACACATTATTGCCCTTTCACCCTGAGTGGTTTCTATGAGTTTAATTAACCCTATCACTGCCAAATTTGTAGAGGTTCCAATCTACTGTTGCAACTTACACGCCATACCATACAATCGTATATCAAATTACTCACAATAGAACAAGGAATTTGAATATTGAGTTGGTGTTTACACAAGAGGAACGACAAAGCCATTATATAACTTTAAAGCGCAAAAATTGATCCAAGTGAAACCAAACATGAAACTTCACAACTTTACAGGCTAGCACTGCAATATACATTGCTAACCTGTTTACAGTTAAAGCAATTATCTCTAAGTATGGTTTCCAGCATTTGAGCAAGTGCGCATGTGCATACAGGTACGTGGTCACTGTTTTGAGGCGTACAAAAGTAGCAACACACCACTCCAACCTATATAATCCCTCTCCTTACTATTTCTCTTTATTAGTAATGCCATTATCACTTCGAAGAATTGTCTACAATGCTTGTTATTGACATTCCGAAAGTATGTGATTGCATCATCTAATTGCACGATAGTGCACGAGAGACCAGCTATCCCTGTTCCTGTTCACTCCACTACAGGATAAGCGCAGGGGCTACTAAAATGCTTGACTTAAGTTGCAGAGCATTTAGAATGTGATGCTATGGGCATTTATATATCGAAACCACCATATGGCGGTTGTGGCGGTGAGAGGGTTAAGGAAATCAATAGGAAAAAGCACTTAGCTTTGGAAGGGTTTGTGATTATATATACACAATCAATTAAGTGCTTAAGTAGCCTATTTCAAATGCCTTCATTTACTGATGTATATGCTTGTACAATAATAGTCATTGCTATAATATTACAGGAGTACCTTATTCAAGTACTTGCATACCACTGAAAATGCCTTCAGATGACTGAGATCAAAGCATTCAAATTTCATGCCCCCAGACCCCAGTAATGGCATGCTTCACTTGCTAATGTGCTTCACACACTAAGGTACAGTTAATAATCTTTTAGTACTTTGTAATCCACATACCCACTTTGGAGGAGTACTGTTCTCTACCCCCGGACTGGTTAACCTTGTTTACAGCACTAATAGTGTTAACTTTATTTGAAATTTAGCTATTACCCATGTTTCATTTGATGACCAGTTTTGTTATTATGTTTTAATCAGCAGGACTCTCCAGGGATATAACACTGATGTACAGTTGCAATCAGTTACAGTATAGCTAAGTACGAGGGATAAATATTGGCTCAAGCTTGCTTTATAATCACATTCAGAAGACTTTTGTTTGTACATAGTATTGTTTTGGGATGCTATACTAATTCATATTTTATGGTCTGTTATGAGCCAGTTAGTTTTTACCACCTGTCCCTTCACTAAAGTAAGGGTCTGGTGAAATACAGACCTCACATCAATTCAGAGGAATTCAAATAGACAGTATACATAACTCAGGTAATTGCCGAACAAAAGCATTGTGTGATTTGTGTGTGCATAGATACACAGACTAGTACCTGGGATCTGAAGGCTTAGTTTTACCTAACCAACAAGTACTTTCGGATTTTCAACTAGTTAGGTAAAATTAAGTCCAAAAAAGCCTTTAGATCATCCCGAAACTCTTTCAACAAGTTGCTACGATTTATTTTAATCGAAAGGAATTTTCAACTGACTGATTGAGTAACTGACTGACTGATGCCTTAAGACCAGAGTAGCTCAATAATGGCTCTACGGGCTTGCTTTGGCCCGAGAGGTGCCTTCTGGCATACTGCAGTATGTATAATGCATTCTTCACAGATTTACCAGTGTCTTCCTTTGTGTCCCATTCATCTTTGCTGACAGCAAAAAGTGTCGATTTGGTGGTAGCACATGATGGCTTCCCTTCATAACGGGAATCGTCTATATTTTTCATAGTGGCTCCTTTGATTGCAGAGGTGCTTTTTGAACAGTTCTTGATTTGTACTGTTGTGTAACGGGTTCAACATAGCTGACAACAAAGCATAATGGATATTTCACTTTTTCAATGATAATTGATTGCTGGGGGCATGCGGCGCCATTTCTTTCTTTTGATGCGGTATGCATGGGTTCATCAGTCATAATAATTTTATTTTACAAAAAAAAGTAAGCAAACAAGTACACAAAAAAATTGGAATTTTCAACTAGAGTAAGAACCATAACACATTCATAAAAAGTACTGAAACAAGCTGTAGTGCACAACATTAAAATTACAGTAAAACAATAAGAAGTGTTGTATATATGCTCAAGATACCATAATGAAAATGTACAGTAGGGATATAACTAGGGCTGCACCGATTCTACTTTTTACCGATACTTCAAATACCAAGTACTCAGCTGGGAATTATCTGCAAGTACAAGTACCAATACCAAGTACCTTAAAGTAGCTATTTCATAGTACACACATTTATTATATAGTGCATTTCTTGGTATTCTTGTACACATTTTCAGTATGGTTCATGTTTATAATGAAGTAGCTAATCAAGATTCACAAACTACGGAAAGAAGTCACTGAAATGCAAACCAGTGGATATTCCAGTATTCTTCTGGAGAAGTGTAGATAATATCATAATGGTGCTTACAATAACAAAATATTCTAATACTAAAACAGTTACTTCTACCTGATTGCTCTATTAGAGTTATTGACTGTTCTATTAGAGTATATCGATCTTTTTCTCAGTAAAGCGTTTTCACACGTAGATTTCAACATAGATCAGTAATTTTGCTGGTAGTTAGCTATTATAGTGTTTTGCTTGATGCTTTTAGGCGTCCACTGTGCTAGTAAAATAAGCAAGTACAAACAAACGTTATTTTATTCTCGCACGTGATAAGAACCGGTATCTGCAACAATATAATCGCCAATTCCAATACTTCATGAAAACAGCAGTATCGGCCCGATACCGATACCGATACTAGAATCGGTGCAGCCCTAGATATAACACTTCTTAATGTTTTACTGTGACTTAATATTGTACACTACTCCAGCCTGTTTTAGTACTTTTTATCAATGTGTTATGGTCCCTTCTCCAATACTGCTTCATCATTGTCAGGGAAAAGTGAGGCTGTCTTTTGGGTGATGCTTTTTCATGGGCCATGTCTACACCTTTGTGGTCCTTACTAATTCATCGTTGCCAGGGCCCTAAGTGAGGCTGGTTTTTGGGTGATGTTTTTCATGGGCCATGCCCACACCTTTGTGGTTGCTACTATACAGTACTATTGTATTGTATGATTATATTGGCATGTATTAATTGGCTAGCATGGAATTTTACGCAAGAGAAATTTGTATTTCACCAGATCCATACTTTATGTGAAGGGGCGTGGCCAGATTAAGCTAAGCTATGTTCCCTTAGCTTTAACTCTATGTTAGTACTTACGTTAGCCATGAAGTTTGATTACAATTTAACTGCTGGGTCTTACAAATACAAAAGGAGATATGACATGAGTTGTGCACCACTTGCCTTATTTTATGCTTCCGGTCCTTTCATGTGAGTGCCCTTGGAATTCTTGGCAAAATGGTGAAAATAACTATCTGTTTTGTGCCTAACATGGCTCTTTCAAAATTTTTCTTGAAGCTTATGGAAAGCACTAGATCTACTGAGCCCCAGTGAACTATGCTTGCTGGTTTATATTACTACTACTGAGACTCACATGATATTCCAAATTATGCAATTAGTGTAAGTGGTGTGTACACATGCCCTATGAACGATATCCACAATGACATTTGTGATGATAAATTTAAAAAAAGGATGTAAGGCATATAGTATACAATGCAATGCAAATAAGCCTATTTAGTTGTGGGTTTGAATTTAAAATTTTCGGTCTGCTTTCCTTGTTGAGGCGTGTTTTGTGTTGTCACGGTACGTGTACTACTTATTATTTCCTGGTTCCATGCAGGGGCGTAGCTAGCCAGAACATGATGGAGGGGCAGGCATGCCCCCACGAAACGCTCAAAATTATTCGATTGCAAAAAGGGCTAATGACCCAATGGTGGGCTAGCCAACATACGGTGTTGTATTATTACAGCTTACACAACTAGCTACGTAACTATTTCAGTACTGATTGCTTATCACGTATCAATGATTCAATGGAGGTATAATTCGTCGAGCATCATCGAACGTGCCACAACTGTACTCCAACAAATTCATCCACAGTCTGGTAGAGCTATATTGTTAATATTTTAGTTTTAATACAAATTACTTTACGTTAGCCACAGCTTTTGTTGCAGTCCTAGCACACTGCTGACAGGATGACACGTTCACTCACTTCACTCGGCGAAATCAAATGCCACGTATTGCATGAAACTGATCCCACCTGTCTTTCTTGCTAGCAGAACTTGTAAGCTTGTGACTGATCCGCCTGACTGACTGATAAAGTAAAAAAAATAGACTACACTGCCATACAAAGATTGATCTAGTGTGATCGACTCGAGAAAATAAACTTGGTACATTTAACACTTTATCACCTCGTAGGCAGTAGGTTCGTAGCGTCATCTGGTCTCCTTTGTCACTTGTGAGTTGTGACTCCTGCCGCGGCGAGGTCCTTAGAGTGGGTCACTCTTCAGATTCGAAAATGTTCTATCACGTGAGTAATCTAGAAGTGTGTCTCTAATATTTTCGTTCGGTGGATTCACGAGCGAGTTGAATGTTGTGTGTGCGCGTTCACTAGCAACCTCTGGTGATACCGCGTAGTAGCGCACATAATTTAGTCATTTGCGTGTCAGTTTAATACTGGTAAGCTTGTGACGGAGGTTTTTAAAAGAAACCACTTAGGTGATGGGGGGGGGGGCAGATGCCTCCCTTACCCCCCCTTGGCTACGCCTCTGGTTCCATGTGTAAAAAACTATACAGACAACATTGATTTCGATCCTCTGGTGCATACCTATACTACATGTTGCAGGGGATCAAGTCACCGCTGGCTCTGGGATTTTTTTTTTCTTCAACGTTCCAGTTACACGTTTCAGACACCCTGCATTCACAGGCTTTAGCCTTCTCACAGGTCCCTAGTGGGATAGCATTCAATAATAAATAAATACTGCGTGCCAGTCTCTGAAGCCCCCGCACTAACCCAGCCATTTTGTCAATTATGACATCAAATTTCGTCATTTTGGATACCGTCCATGCCTCCTCTGGCCGGATACAACACTGTCCATGTGATGCTCGATGTGATTCAGTGAGTTAATCTACCATGTAACACATTGGCTACGAGGTCACATACTTTGACATTAAATCTTGCGTCGTCAACTATTAACGCATTTCGGCACTCATTTTTTGTGACCACACCTTTTCTTTGGAACTCAATTCCTTTTGAAATTTTATCTCAAAGGACTGCTGGCAGTTTTAAGACTAGGTTAAAACATTATCTTTTTTGTAATTAGGTTTATTGATTTTGTAATTATTAAGTAGTTCATGTTCCTTTTGTATTTGTTTGTGTGTAATTGTACATGTGAATGTATGTTCTGTGTTGGGGATCACCTTGTACAGGCAGTATTGCCTTTTGTGTTACCCATCTTTGGAAAAATTGATGATAATAATAATGTGTCTAGAGCGTAGTCTCGTGCCCAGATCGCTTTTTTTTCTTATTGTGTGGGGGCGGAGAAAAAAGGGTCTGGCGGATCTCCAATACATTTTTTTGTGCAGCCGGATCTACAACTTTTGGGGATCGTTGATTAGTGGTGATGAATAGCAAAGGTTTGTTAACGAAGCGACAATAGGAAATATGGCGCGCGTTTGCTTAGCAAGGCTGCATCCTTGGGTACGCGCGCCGTATTTCCTATTGTCGCTTCGTTAACAAGCCTTTGCTATCCATCACCACTAATCAACAATCCCCAAAAGTTGTAGATCTGGCTGCACAAAAAATGTATTGGAGATCCACCAGACCCTTTTTTTCTCCGCCCCCACACAAAAAGAAAAAAAAGCGGTCTGGGCACGAGACTATCTCGAGCGCACGGTAGACAAAATTGCATACAAAATGGTTATAATAATAACTAGCTAGCTAAGCTACCAGCTCACCAGTTGACTTGATTCCACAAAACTTTTGTTCTTTCATGAAGTGTAAACATTTATCGAGGTTTTCACACATTTCCGACTCGTTTTGGGGATTCTCGTGCACCGGTACCAGTGCCTGTACCGTATAATCAGCGCCTTTTTCTTCAGATGTAGATGAGTGGATGGATTTACTGTGCAGTTTTCTCAAAAGGGCAAGTAACACTATCCCATCTTGAAAACCAGTTTGGATGTCCTTAACTTCATATTTTGGCGTCGTGCCCTTTAACTCCTCGTTTATCCAGTTAGTGAACGTTTTTTGTTGAATTTTCACCCAGTTTGTTCGTGTAGTATCCATGACCTAGCTCAGTACGCCTACGTGTGGCTCCGTTGCTGCATGAGCACCAACCGGCTGGTCGGAACAATTCCTGGTTGAAAAGAACAAGATCTAGCACTGCACTAGCTATATGTGTGTATACCATCGGACTAACATGCATGCATACATGCATGCATGCAAACTTGCTCAATAATAGCTTACAGGTGCATGGGTGGACTTGAAGTTGTTGACAAATGATTCTATACCGGGCATATAAGCTGTATACAGGTGTGCAGGCACACACGTATTTCCTTATCAATGATATAAGGCTATACTTCTATCAAAGTTAAAGGTAACCATATAATTAATTAACAGTTGGAAACACAGTTGGAAACACAGCACGAAACAGGTTGAGTTATGTCTGCATTTTTCAGATACCACAAACATGTTTATATGAACCACATCTATATGTTGATTTTGCCTGCATATGCCAGTTACCACCTTTGCACTGATGGACCACAAAAGGTTTTCATCGTGGCGGGCAGCACAAAGGGCTTCTGGCTATCAGGTAAGAACTAGCTTACAAGCTCAAATAACATCGTTGTTGTCCCCTTAATGTATTCTGTGGTTTTATATTGAGTCATAGCTATGATTCAAGACCAAAACTGCTTACTCAGTGATAAGAACTGCGTGGCAGTTGATTTGTGGGGATATGAAGGGTGGATTCCAAGGGTCCCATGGAACCCCCTTTTGGCATATCATCTCCTAAGGTGCTGAGTATTTTCTTGACTGTTGACTACAATATTTTTATTATAAATTCAGTAAACTAAAATCACTTAGTCACTCAATTGTATGGCTTGTGTAGACAAAACACCAATTTAATTTTTACTGGCTCTCTAGAAATTAAGATCACTTATAATTAACTGCTTCATGCAAAATACCGTATAGCCTAAATATTTCGAGGAGCAAATATTTCGAGGTTGAGCAATGTTGCTAAAAATAAAAATTTCATGGATTTGCAAGCACTCCCAAAATGTATTAGACTATATGGAGGTCTAAATATTTCGAGGCTAAAATTTTCACTGATATCACCCAAAACCGTGAAATCAGCAAAAATTTTCCCCCTCGAAATATTTAGGTTATACGGTAAGCGCTCTATATAAAATGTTAAGCATCGTTTTGATTTATTACACTGAGCTACTATTACTTGCCCTGTCACATGTAATCAGTTAGTACACAATAAGAATTGGCCCAAGTTTTGGGCTGGAGTACTGTGTGTGAAAGGTGCTACGTAGCTAGTTAGCTAGCTGGTATGACAAGTGTTCAATGATAAAACTGGTCAGTGATCAAATGTACCTGTTTAACACTTAAATATTACCATTTATAAGATACACTGTAAGGAATGTCTCTAAAGTAGACACAAAGCCAAATCTAAACATAACGATAATTATTTTTAGAGGCACATAGTACAGACGAAGTCACCATGAAGCTGTTCTAAGTGAAAAACAGGTTAGATAAGTATTGTTTCTGTCCATTAAATATATGTAAAGTGCTCCATGTTCACTACTTTTATAATCAAGTTCATAAGTTTTTTCTTTTTTAAAATTTCAGCCAAAAAGTGCATGGTGAGGCTCTGACCTCACTGGTCACACCTACTCTGACTCCCTTGACTACAGTCTTGCTTGAACTGGTCTTACTTGACCTTGCCACACAAGACTTAGATGGACTTATATAGCTTCATCTTGTATTGGCTACCAATGGATGGAATAGTAAGACAGTTATTAAACTTCAGCTATAATTACTGTAGCTCAATACTAATAACTTGTGTATGGGTGCATGGTACTTTTACCAATGCGTACAGTATAATATGTACTGTATAATTTCAGCTTCATGTTAATGGAATGGTATAGCTATCACAGACTGAAGATTTACTGTTGACCATAGAAGCCATTCAACGGACCAAGCCTGTGCACTATGGCACACCAGGTCCATGAATACAGCTGTGCATATTCTACATTCACATAGCATTTAATGTAAAAAAAGAGAAAAACATGAGCTCAGTACAACCAACAGTTCATAATTTAAATAAGAGAGTGTCAATCTAAAGTACATTCAGCAAACATACTGATGTAGGTAGAATATCAGTTTGAAGCATATTCCAGATACCACAATACATATTTATATAAACCACAATCTACTGTTGGTTTTGCCTGCATATGCCAGTTACCACCTTTACATGGATACTCAAACCACAACAGCTTTCATTGTATAGGCTGTTTTGTACCAGAGTATAGGGTTTCTGGCTAACAAGGTCGAGCTTGTTTGCTCACTCAAGTGATATCATTGTTGTCTGCTCAGTCATGACTAATAACACAATCATACAGGAAGTATTTAGCTGGCTATAACTAAAGAACTATATAACTGTAAGACTGCTAATCAATAAGACATTGTGAATGACCTGCTATTCCTACAAAAATTTGTAGCTTAATATCCTTTCTGGGATGACCCTACTCAAGGTAAGTTTTGACTGCACTTACCACTCTTGTTTAAGTGTCCTATCCACTGTGAGCTGTAACTATTGTATGGTTGAGTCTATAAAGTTCACATAATTATTGAACTCAGCACATCCGGCCTACGGCTGTACGTAGCATTCATACATAAAATGTGCCCTTAGGCAAACTTTAACAAGCACGATGTGTGTATCTAGCTATAACTAGCAGGAAACCTACACTGCTGTGTGCAGCTCATTGTTATACTATGCTATTGTAAACTTGTAGCTTACTACATACACAACTTCCTGGTACACAGTATAGTCATGAGGGGGTGTCTATTTTACGGACCGGACCGGACGTTCCTGCTTAGCAAGCTAGGTGTTTAGCAGGTCTATTTTACGGACCAGACCAGAAAAGGATGCATGCATGTGGATCGATGTTTTCATGATCGTGCGTGCTTTTTGAATTCCGTGTGCAAGGATCTAAAGGCGAAAGTTTGTGAGAGCTGATGTTTTCGCGGGTTTTCGGGCCCCATCCGAGTTAGTGGTTCAGTAGCTACCTCAGCATAATGTAGTGTGTCATGATGGATCACTTATTCATCGCACCATAGATTTTCGATCACACTTCTTGCTTTCCGTCTAGCACCCTCCCAGACTGAGTGGCACCAAAAGTGAACCTTGTGCAAGTGCGAGTGAAGTTGGTCTTCCTGAACGGTCTGTGGTAAATTGATAATAATAATAACAAGTTGAAGAACTACTGAAGTAACTAACTCCTGTGTCACTATGTAATTCACACTGTCGAGTGCGGGTAACGGCATCCTGTGTCTTCTGGGTGAGGTCTCAAGAACAGCCGAGTGATATCACGTGCCCTTATTGACCAAAGGCGGAGTCAGGTGTACAGTCTATTTCCGGTTGGTTGACTAGAGAAACGGATAGTTGTAAAAACCGGAATCGAAACGAGAAACGAAACGAAATCAGCCTACAGTCTAGTGGAGGACAATCACTTATTATGCACAATTACACTATAATATATACACGCACTACCTGTTTGTTTATGCATCAAGCAAGACTCCAGGTGGAAGATTTCTCTGCACGACGCTTATCGATTAGAGATATTAAACGCCTGCTCCTATCCGAGGGTCTGGGGACTCTACAATCGAGTCTACAATAGAAAAGTTCTGTGCTTGGGTAGGTGAGCGTTGATTGTCCCTTGACCACTTACATAAGAGGTCTTTTTTGTTGTTGTTTTTTGCCTTGCCATGCCCACAGTGTAGTCCTCTACTTTTTGTGTTCGCATGCTGTCCGAGGTTTCACATGCCTATTTGTTTTGTTGTACATCTTTTCATCACAATTGTTAATGATGGTTATCTCTCTGCCATAATAACCACAGATGGCTTCATCCCTCTCTTAAAGGCATGGCTTCAGACTCTATAGTATGATTAGTATCTATGGCCAATCATCAGTGTTGGGCAAGTTACTTTTTAAAAGTAACTAATTACATATTACTTGCAGCTGAACTATTTAGTTACAGTTACATATTACCCATAAAATATAGTAACTGTAATAATATTACATATTATATTCCTTTGTGTCCATAGCCTTAAGCTGTCACGTGTGAAACTACCACCTTATCACGTGACACGATTGCGTTGTTGGACAATGTGCAAGTCTTGATATAAGTAAGTAGCTGGTGAATAAACCTCACTTAGTAGGCTTCATTACTTCGTTGTGGCTAGGCGTTACTCAGTGGGTTACAAACGAGATTAGTAACTTCGTTACTTTTAGTAATAATATTACGTAATATTAGATTCGTTACAGTAACTATATTACTTAGGTAACCCGTTACATTTGCAAGTAAAGTAACTTGAGTTATATTACCTGTTTTTATAGCGTATTTCGTTATATTACTTTGTTATCACAAAAGTAATAATATTACGTAACGCGTTACATAAGTAGCGCGTTACTCCCAACACTGCCAATCATTACCGTAAACGGTTTGTAATGATCAAGTAGTTATTGCTATTCACTCCTCTTATGAAAGTGGTCAAGGAACAATCAACGCTCACCCACCCAAGCACAGAACGCGTAAACACAATCCGATCACGTACAACTACACCATTAATGACATCTCTATCCAAGAAGTTTCATCTACTAAATATTTAGGAGTTACAATCACCAATGACTTGTCTTGGTCCACACACATTACTAACATCACATCCAAAGCTCTATCAGTCAAAGCATTCCTACAGAGAAATCTTAAGTCCTGCCCAACTCAAATCAAATTGAAATGTTATAATGCCATGATAAGACAATCTTAGAATACGCCAATCCTGTCTGGTACCCTCACATCAGAAGAGACATTGATAAGCTTGAACGAGTACAGAGGCAATCTGCCAGATTCATTATGGCTGACTTCTCGCGTTTCAGCAGCGTAACTAACATGCTCATTGACCTTAACATTCCCAGCTTAGAACACCGCAGACAAGTATCTAGTATCACCCTCCTCTACAAAATTGTTCATAATCTCATTGATATATCTCCAGTTGATTTAATCCCTGTCACTTCCAACACCAGAGGACATGATCAAAGATTTCATCATATCTATGCAAGGACCAATCAGCACAGTAATTCATTTTTCCCTAGATCAATTAGACTGTGGAATTCACTCCCACCTGACCTAATCCAACAACAATCATTACAAATTTTTAAGTACCAACTGAAATTATTATTACTTTCCCCTACCAATCAGTAATCCCATAGTCAATCATATTATAAAACATTTTGTATGCATGTTTCATATGTGCGTTAATCCTCAAACTGAGGCTGCACATTTTTGGAAAATAAATAAAATAAATAATAATAATAGAACTTTTCTATTGTAGAGTCCCTAGACCCTCGGATAGGAGCAGGCGTTTAATATCTCTAATCGATAAGCGCCGTGCAGAGAAATCTTCCACCTGGAGTCTTGCTTGACGCATAAACAGGTAGTGTGTGCATATATTATAGTGTAACTGTGTATAATATAGTGATTGTCCTCCACTAGACTGTAGGCTGATTTCATTTCGTTTCCCGTTTCGGTTCCGGTTTTTATAACTATCCTAGAGAGACAAAGTATTAAAAGTCATGTGCTTGAAAGTAGCCAATGAGATCAGCAGCCTTCAATTTAAACTAGCACCGTCTGCCTGGTGTGAAATTTCATTGGTTATTTCTATTCACGTGATATTTTTGCATTTGGCTTACATTATTATTATTATAATAATTGCAAGACCTCGCACAGCGAGTATAAATGCAATATACAAATCAAATATATAGCTACAGCTAACTAATTACAATTTTACAGTTCATTTATAAGAAGGCTGTTAAACACGGTGATAGATGAAGCTTCAACAGTCTCTGGTTGCAAGTTGTTCCATAGTATAGCAATGGAAGGAAAGAAGCTGAATTTACATGTGTCAATTCTAGTGAATGGTAGGGTAAGTTTGTACTCATGACCCCAGGTAATTCCTCTATTAAAAGTGATACATTCTGGTAGAGTAAGGTCCACAATATGATGAATAATTTTTACATGAACAACCAAGACTGTATTACCACAAAAGAAAAATACCGGCAGTAAAACACTCTTTATATACAAATCAGATGTACCTTTACAGCAATATCAGTGATTACAAATTCCATTGCTCCCTTGCAGCTGCCAGCTCTTCTACGCACAGTAAGCGTGTGTCTTCTGAACTTTAAACAATCCATATCACGTGAGCTATCATCACTTGATGCTATATCAAATAGTTAGGGACTGCTATTATTATTATTATTATTTATCTAGGACCGCATCACATACAACCAAGTACATACACCAACGTGACAGCCCCCTGGTGAGGCTATTAGGTGGTGAAGGCACGATCCCCAAATCAACTCAGTATGTCACAGTAGTGACAGATACAACACAATAGTGGCATCGTAACTAAAGGCCACCAGTAGCTAAGTGCCAGTACATCATTGGTGTGGTAATGGCACAGTGATGTGTACACAGTATATGTAATTATGTATACAAAACGTACAGGAGAGAACTATGCATTATTGCAGTATTGTATGCAGCAATACATTATAGGCAACATCAACAGATAAAAATTATTAGCCAATATACAGTAAAGTATCAACATCAACTAGAGCTAAATAAGGTTCATAAGTGGTGTAGCAATGGCAGTGACGGGGTGACACACTATAATTATGCATACACAACTTGCAGGAGATAGCTACACAATACTGTAGGAGTATGCAAGCCAGACAATACCAGAAATTTGAGGTCATGGGCCTACTAATTAAAAATTAAATTGACATACAGTGTTGTATTGGCAATACATCTCAAATAGCAGTGTACAATGTCCGCTCTGTAGTGAAGGTAATGAAATATGTATAAATAGAGGCTAAATGACCCATTTGGTAGGATTAAAGTCCGTCTACATGTGGCAATACAGACTATGGTTCAGTAGGCCCAAATGTATGGGTTTAACATACAATAAACTCACTCACCCTAAGTAGGTTGAATCTGTATGTAACCAATCATTTTCACCTTATTATTAACGCGTAGGCTAAAACCTTTGCTAAATACAGCCATCTACTTGTGGTTCCAGGCCGTCCATAAATGTCTAGCGATGCTCCAACAAATTAGAAACTGCTTCAGTATTTGACGTATTGCCTACGTCATTCGTCATTAATAGGCAAATCCAGCACTGACCTTACTTAGAAAGCTCAATCCAACTAATTATAGGTGTTCTGTTTTCTCCAGCACGTAAACTACGAAAGTAGTAGCTAGCTGAAACCGGCGCCAAATGAGATAGTCTACTTTTCAGGGTATATTAAAATCACGTACATCGAACTAGAAAATGCTTGTAATAAAATCAGCAGATTATGATGGGTGTTCTTTTTTAAACTAAGGAGTTTTGAGCATATATGCACATACACAGTGCAAAACCTAGAGCATGCTTTAGCATGCTCTCGTCTAGGGGGATCTGGGAGCATGCCCCCACAGAAGATTTTTTGAGAATTTATCCATCTAAGGTTAAATCTGGTGTAAATTTGGACCAAAAATTGCTCGACTAGTTATGCTAGCGATAATAACAAAGCAAAACGACTGAAATATGATGTGATAGACCAGCTTCCTACAGGACAAGACACTTATGGCATACGCGTTGTGATACAGACTACATTATAGTCAATCAACTCAATTAATTTAAAAATGCAATAACACGCACATATGCATGCACGTTATAAACAATCATCAGTTTAGTCGGTGACTTGTGGCTTCCGGATGAATGGTTTTGTATAGACGAGTAAAGGAACATGTACTTGTAAATTACAACAGAAATTAAAAAAAAGAAAAAAAGAAACAAACAGTTTATATCTCACACCATGTTCCTTAACTGAGAAAGTTTAAGCACACAAACAGTTATTTCGAGTATCCCTTTGATGTGGTTAACACTCTAATTTATGAGGTATAAATGTGCCATGATTAAACCGTGCACACACAGACACAGACACACACTACATACACAGTATGGCTTTGAAAGTGTACTAAGTGGAAGCAAATTTTGAGGTTAGTGCAAGATAATATTGTGGTTAGGGACTAAATGGCTTCAAACCCTTTGGAATGTGTTGGTTTCAATCATTAGACATTTATTCCAACATATGCATAGCTTTAAAAACACAGACATGCCAACTCTCACGCATTAGGCGTTAGTCTCACTCTTTGGCTAGTAATCTCACGTTCTCACGCCTGACCCTCTGTTTCTCACTCTATTAGCTTAGTTCTCACGCATTTGTCACGCCTGATCTGCTTCATCATTAGCCCTGTGCTTAAAATTGGACAGCCCTGTACTTATTTTTGTACTTTGAGCATGCAGCGACCTTTTTTTTTTTTTTTTTTTTGGTCTTCACTACCAAAAATCCTGGAGCTGCACTGGAGTCTGGTCCACATTGCTGGTAGTATTTGAGGTCTCACTCCTAAAATTGTTCAGAGGTTGGCATCTCTGAAAACATCGCATTCAAAAGTGATTGTATTATATGAATATTTTACACAGGTTGTCTACACTAATGCACACGACCAAAAAATGTACTAAATTTCTGGTAATGATTGAATCAGATAAAGGAAGACAGCCAAACCAGCCAGAACCTAGTAGCTAAGCCAGGTGAAGGCAAAAAAGATTAAGCATGTATTGAATTGCTTGACACCAACACAAAGGAAGTTCGCCATGCCAGCTGCACAAGACAAGATTGTTTCACTTGTATTTTATATTGTTATGTTTTAATGTTTTCTTGTATTGTTAATTAATTAAATATTTTATGCAATTGGCAGCTGGCATGTTTACTTGTAAAGTGGCCTCTCGCTTTCCCAGGGGCGGATCTAGGATTTATAAAAGGGGGAGGCTAACTCAAGGTACTAATCTCTTGGGTAGAGGTAGCGAAGCATGCTGGAACTAGGCGGGTCTGGGGGCATGCCCCCCCAGGAAAATTTTGAAAAATAGATGCTAAAACACTGCAATTTGGAGACATTTCCACATAAAATTCATAATATTTTCTGCCTGTAGATATTTTATATACTGCCTTTAGATTATAGGTATGGCTCTCTGAAGCATTTTGCTAATGGAAAAGTTTGGATAGGTACAGACAACCAAGTACATGATGCACCCCTATCACAATTGCACAACACTGAATAGATGCATGTTAGAATAATAATGTTGAAAGTGGAAAATTTTGAAATTTGAACAATACAAGATTGAATCTGAGAGCATTTTCAATGGAAATTGTGAACCTGAATTAAGTATTGTCATACACAAGTAGATGAAGCCCTTTAAACAGACCAATTCATTTCATTGCATGTATAGGTGCAGGCAGATTTGGAAAAATTCCATAACAGAACCAACTACATGTTTCCAGTGAATGTTCTATTAGAGTAGTTAGCTGACTGCTCTATTAGAGTATCTCGATCTTATAAACCTCCAATGCTGATTCGGGCCCTTGTTGCATAAATTTTAGCATAAATCCACTGATAATACCTTGGAAAGACGTTTATAAGGTGGTTTTATGAGTATTTGTATTATTAGTGATCATATAATTATGCTAAGACAAAATTTCATTATAATACTCAGCATATTGATCAAGTAAAGCCTAAATATGAAGGGGGGGGCTTCAGCCCCCAAAGCCCCCCCCCCCCCCCCCCCCCCCCTGGATCCGCCCCTGCTTTCCTTCAGTCACTTCACGTACATTCGCTAATCTTCTCCTTCGCGCAATCTGTGATTAAGCAAGGGTGTGGTACTGGGCGTTATATAGAATTACACGTATGGTCGAGTCATCAGCACGAACGGGCGCAACGATTATACGTTTGTGCCTTCGTTCACCTGCGAATCGATCCCCGGTTAGTTTATGTCTCTAGGCCTCGTAGTTTTCTCAAACATTAATAATTAATTATTTATTTATTTATGACGTAATTTTAACCGCGTTTCGTATTATTCTTAGTACTTGGTTGTATAGTTATTATTTATTGTTAATCAGCAGGACCCTCCAGGGGTATAATGCTGATGTGCAATTACATGTGTACAATTTACTTAACTATATAGCTAAGTATGTACAATTACGACAAGTTACTTAATTATTGTAAAGAGTGGTGTCCGAACTAGATACGTAGTTAGCTAATATTGTAATTATCATTGTAATTGTATGTGTACAATAGTGTGTGTGTGTGTGTGTTTTTCCTCTTTTTGTACCTTGTCATGCCCACAGTGGTGCTCTAGGCAGCCTACTCTGTGGTCGCATGCAGTCCGAGGTTACACATGTTTCTTTCTTTTTCATACCTGTACATATTTTTCTCATGTAATGATGGCTCTCTCTCTATACATATGTACAATTACAATAATAAACTATAAAAATATATGCAATTACGATAAGTTACTTAACTATATACATAGAAGGGGCTAATTTTTGCTTAAATTCTTCAACACAGTCAGTCTCAATAACCTCATCATCTAATCTATTCCATTCTGGTACAGTTTTTGGGAGGAAGGAATATTTATATACAACAATTCTTGGTTGGTAAGGTACTAGTTTAAAGTTGTGTGAGTGTTGGGTCCGTAATACAGTAGATTTAAATGGGAGATAAGTATTAGGGTATATCGATCTTTCGCGATCTGTTGCTTTCCTCCGTGCACTTTCTGCCTTAGATTTCCTGTTCGAGGTTCAAGCTGAAGGGGGGTCTCGAGACCCCAAAGACCCCCCCCCCCCACATCCGCCCCTGATATCATACACACTAATGTCAAATTAAAAGGCATTATGCACTTGTCAATTTCATGCCCCCCCCCCCACCCCCAGGGGGTGGGGGAATACAGGGGATTTGACAAATTGTAGTGTCAAATTCCCCACTGCTGGGGCAAAATCTGCTATCAAATCCCCACTATGTCCCCACCCCCATAGTAGGGGATTTGACAACACCTCAAGGATGACTAAGCGCATATTTCATGCATGCGATTAGTGTAATAATGCATGCGACTAGTATAATAAAATGTAGGTAGTAAAATTATAGCAAGTGCGATTTTATTGTTTAGAAATGCAACTACCAAAAATCGGTCAGTGAATTGGACAACTGTCAATTGCCCCAGGGGTGGGGACAAGAAGCAATGTCAAATCCCCACCTGGGGTGTGGGGACGCCCGGGGGTGGGGGCATGAAATTGACAAGTGCATTTACTACTGTAGCTACATCCTACAATACTCACATGCAGGAGGTAAAAGCATGTGAGTATATGGATTAGTGGGGAAATGAGAGCAGGTAAACAAGGTCACATGCATACTTGTCTGTATCAATATGTACTTGACACAGACATAATTGGTTAGATTGTATGTATCATTGGTAAGATTGCAGTATGCAAGTTTGGCATCCACACCTAATGAAAAACATCGTAAACTTTGAAAGAATTCAACGTCATGCCACCAAGCACATCTTGAATGATTACACCAGTTGCTACAAAGACCGTTTGATAAATCTGAGGCTCCTTTTTTTAATGTACATATTTGAATTACAGGACATACTGTTTGCTATCAAATCTATCAAGCTACCACTAATACTAGATCGGGTGCCAGCAACAAACTCTTGTTACCTCAATGTCTTAACAACATATCACGTGACATTCTTATTTTCATTGTTTACCATCCCTGTGGAATTCTATGCCAATTCTATAGTATGTTCACGTTGAGCTGAATCCTCAAAAACATTTAATAACGCATGGATGCAATTACACACGATCTTGAAATTTGGCTCATTTGTAGTACTGCTTGACCTGCTAAAAATATTTCAAAATGTTTTAATTCAAATGTTTGAGATAATATTTACGGCCAATCAAATTTTCACAATACATTTCCTATGGGGAAGCCATATAAGTATGATGTCCATTACAGCCCTTTCCTGACCTTGTAATGGAGTCAAACTGTATGTGTCTGTTATTGACACCTTTGCTGTTACCAATAATCATCTGTTTGGCTGAAATGTTAACTCTGTTGAGAAAAAATCCACTTTTAATTTTTAGCTGTTTTTCAGGATTCAGCTCAACGTGAACGTACTATAGACTTAAACATGTCATTTTATTTGTTGAAATCTAATTTGTATCTGTGGGATCATTTCCTAAGAAACTTTGATGAGAATAATAACTGCACTTTACATTGCTTATGTCCATGCTCCAGATGTCACCAAACAAAATCTCCAATTACCAATTTTAAACACTTACACCACTTATAGTTAACTATGTAATTTAACTAGCTAGTAATAATTGTACATTGTTATGGCTGTTGGTTGCTACCAACAGCCCTTTGATATTTTACACCATAAAACCTAAATAAATAATGCTTTGTGCCGTCAATTTTCTTCTGGTCCTAACTACAAGTATGTACAAAAGGTTTCACAATCAAATGAAATTATATATACTTCACCAATACAAAACACATGGGACAAACAAACAAATACAGAACATCATGCAGGCAAGTAGCAATAATTATTTTTAAAAGCATTTTCCAGGTTTAAGATCACCCATTTTGCTTAATTTAACAAGACTGTATTCACGACCTAACTACAACTGTGTGTTTCATTAAGCAGGACCGGAGCCCAGAGATTTTTAGTGGTCCAGCCATCCATGAACTACAATGGAGGTCATAGTCATGCGCACTAAATCTAATTATGATCTTTAAATGAGATATATCTGCTTTCATGTGATATTTAAGTGCATGTGTTAAGCACACACAGCATGCCGAGCTAGGGGCAGTCTCCCCCAGGGAAATTTTTGAAAATAGATGCCTTTGAAATGGCATCTAGAGTCTAGAGGCTATTTGCATGCAAAGCCTCCTTCTCCATTTTGTTACATCAAGGATACATCCTGGTAATTTTGTACTACAGTACCAATTAATCTAGCTATGGTAACTAAGTTCACTTTCATGATACAAATATTCAGTGAAAGCTTGGTTCTTTGAGATACAAAAGCCATTAATTAATTGCTAATGCATGACATGCATGATCAATTAAATTAGCCCAAAGCAGTGCCATGCAGATGACTCACTGGAACTTTTGAGTAATTTGAAGACAATTAAAGATTCAAGCAGTGTAATTAGAACATTAGCTTTATAATGAGTGCTCTATTAGAGTATTGCAACAACTGTTCTGATGACTGCTCTATTAGAGTATCTCGATTTTTTACAAATTTAACTAGCTGAAAAGTGGTCTGGCTAATGTTGGTCCGTGGACTCCAGCCCTGCATTAAGTATCACTGCACTATCTATAACAAGCTCAAGACCTATATTAGTGAATGATATATAAGTATATCAGTTAGATGATAACTCAAGTTTAATTCAAGGGAAAAAATCCATCCCTCCTGGAGGAGACTGAATGTGGCACTTGACTAGACACTGGGTGGCCTGCAGTTTGAATCCTGGGGTTGGATGAGTTTTCCCTTTCTTTGGCCCATTTTCTGTTTCACCTTGTTATCATTGTCTTAAAACCTCCAATTTCTATTTGTTGGATTAGGTAATCCAAAGACAAATTGCTGTCAGACCTTTATTTTATAGCTCTAATGAAATAGCTATACGTGATGTAGAACAGGCAGCTTTATAGTTTATACATATAGATACAAAATTAGCACTGTCAACCATGCCAAATCAGAATTCCTACCATACAGCATATGCAAGTATGGGTCACACTAATGCAGTGACAAGTGAAATATTTGGTAATACTACATAGATTCTTAACTGCAGTGTATCACAGAATGGGAATAAAAGATTTGATATAGAAATTGAAGAAATGAAGATCTTTGGTAGTCTTATATATAACCTAGCTAAGTGTTTAATATGTTGCTATAAGTGTGTTGTATAATAAAAACTGAAAGTGTGTGACTTTCGATATTCATGATTAGGAAGGTGGTACTAGAAAATGGAAATAGTGAGCTCATGGCTTACTACATCATCACCTCATCAATGCATAACCTTGGCGTATACATATACGTAGCTACATATTCTGTTGATGTTGCTACTACTACTACTACTACTACTACTACTACTACTACTACTACTACTTGATTAGCATGTACAACTGTACAGACAATTTAACTGACATCATGTTTATAAAACATAAGATGAGCAGTATAACTACATTAAATTAAGAGGAATTGTTCTTAGGGTAAAAAAAACAAACAAAAAAAACTGTTCCGATAATTGCCACCGTCTGCAGAAAAGCAAACAGTTTTGAGGGGTAGTTTGGGATCTTCTTCATATGATTAAAACAAACTGATGAAACAACACCAGTGCAACTCAGTACAACAGGCACAATAGTAACTTGCATCCCATACATCTGATGATAGTCAGTTTCCAAGTCACAATATTTTGTCACTTTCTCGACCTCCTTTAATGCCACATTAATATCAGCAGGGCATGATATTTCTATAAAATAGATTTGTTTCTTATAATAATCAAACACAACTATGTCAGGACGATTGCTTGAATGATGGTGGTCAGTGAATAAACTAAAATCCCACAGTATCTTCACAACAGATGATTCCAGCACTGGAGGTGGTCTATGGGAGCACCAAGACTGACTAACTCTTGGGAATGAATAAGCTCTCATTAAGTGCCAGTGAACAACAGCAGCAATCAGATTGTGACGATGGAGGTAGGCAGTTGAGGCAAGCACAGGACAGGCTGACAACAGATCTACAACGGTTTCCTCCACCTGGCCACATAATCTGCAATTCAATTGATGGTACTGATTTGTGCATTATTTTTGCCTCGATGACTCTGGTTGTTATCACTTGGTTCTGGATGGCAAAGATAGTAGATTCAGTTTCTGATTGTAGATGTTGTTTCCGCCACACAAAACTCTTCTGTTTGTTCACATCCTCAGTATCCACAAAAGAATAAAACTGGCCATGAAGAGGTACTACTACTACTGTTACTGCTACTGCTACTGCTACTACTACTGCTACTGCTACTGCTACTGCTACTACTACTACTACTACTACTACTACTACATTAACACACGATCAAGCGGATCAACATTGGTCATATATAAGTCATTATAATTTTGTGACATGAAAATTGTCAAACTACCAAAAATGTTGTAATCAATGCTAATCATACATAACGTCAAAAGCCTATGCAATTACCTAACCTCATTGTATAAAAAGTGTGTGTGCAAATTAGCGTGCTTATAACAAAACAATTTCTAGCTACACATTGTTAAAAAAATGAATCCTGATACAACAGCACAACAAACTAATCTTGCGGTCATCACTGATTTGCAACACTAACAATTGCTGACACCACTATCATCAATACTATCAAGAGCATCGATCCTCCACAACATAAGCAGCAACAGATTAACACCTTTTTGAGATCATGATTTGAATGATTCCCCTAAATATGTAAAATTACTAAAATAATCTGTGGACCTATTTAGCAATTATAACACTAGTTAATAAATTTCTATGTTATTATCCATGATCCATGACAAATACTGCAGGTCTGAAAATGTTTGCATTCACAAACTTTTTCAAAATTGTGCTATTTGGAGCTGCTTATGCAATTGATGTTCATGAATATTTGCTTACTACATATTTTCAATAGGACCAATTTATACTCGTCACAAATGAAGCTCTCCTGATTTTGTCCCACTCATGAATAACATGGAAGCATGATTATTTCAAACTGAGCATCTGTTTGGGATTTACGGTATATATATCTATAATATATAAAGTAACAAAACTCACTTTTAATGGTTACAACTACTTACTGTACAAGTCATATGACAACAGTGCATTAAGCAACTTACTGCAACAGGTGTATTAATCAAACGAACAGTGTCTTTTCTAAAAGCACAGTGTACATATAACAAACTGTATACTAAAATACATAGTGTGTGTGTGTGTGTGTGTGTGTGTGTGTGTGTGTGTGTGTGTGTGTGTGTGTGTGTGTGTGTGTGTGTGTGTGTGTGTGTGTGTGTGTGTGTGTGTGTGTGTGTGTGTGTGTGTGTGGTGAGTGTGTGTGTGTGTCCATATACGTTGCCTTCACAAGGAAAGTGACAGTTTGGTAAATTTGGAAAACAAGTATCATAGTGCTTAGTCAAACTACAAACCAAAATATTTCTAGTCTGTTTAGCCAATGAAACAAATTCACCTAATGTTTTTCTTGCCAAAAATGCTATCATGTGTAACAAAGTTATAGATTTGATATATGAAGCATAATAGTGTATGTTTACTCGTGTGTGTAGCATATTGGGGGTCATGTTAATAAGAATAGTACAAGCGTGTGGCTGGAGCACCAGTCCAGTCCTTGTACTGTAACAAGGTGTCCCAGCCCATTACATTGGAGGTCCTACTGAGAAATACAAGAACAGTACTGAAGTTGGAAGTTATATAGTTGGAGGGAGACGTTTTCCAGGAAAATCGCTGAAGTGTCAAGAGAACTTTCGAGTAAAAGAGACCGGACAAGAACAGAGCTAGAGTCCTGGAGCGAGATTTCCCCCTGGCGAAGGAGGCCAGATGTGGGACCGACACTTGTGACAACTGGAGCAAGGCCAGTTGAAGCAAAATGTGTGTGTCTCATTGGATTGCAGGAGAACCAGGAACTGAGAAAGGAGTAACCAGCTAGTTGAGGACCAATTCTCATAATTTGCAAGGCCATAGGAGGTGACTGTGAAGGGATGACAATTGGAGTAGTGTCTTAACGAGAAGATGTTGAGGGTTCCAATGCACCAAACATGGAGTCTGCGATGCCTGTTAGCAGTCTGGTAAACTGAAAGTGTTGTAAATGATTGTGAACTCGGTGAACAAGGATTGGAAGCATACTAGCAGTGCATACATTGGATGCTGGGGTGAAGAATAGTCTGATGAACAAATGTAAAGTTAATAGACAGATGTTAAGGAAATTGGTATATAGAATAGTGCATAATGTACACATGAGTTATATATATATACCAGAAACAGAGTTTAGCTTGGAGAACCAAGCTCTTGAAGGAGTGAAGTGATCTAACAGAGCATGGACTTGTTGTATGATGTATAATAGTGTATGTGTACGCATATGTGTAGTATATTGGGGGTTGTGTTAATAACAATAGCACAAGAAGAATCATGTGGCTGGAGATCAGAGTCCATTCCTTGTGCTGTAATGGGGTGCCCTAGCCCAATACACATGCTAAATTTGTCTAAGTTTGTAACCACCAGTCTTTAATGTCATATAATATGGTACATTTTTCTTGCAAAGTTAACTTATTGAATATTTTGTCTAACTGGTGTGATGTTAATGACAGATTTCATTCATGTAGGTACATAAGTTTTGGACAAATTATAAAGTGGTGGAGGCTGGCTATACCATGTTTTGTTGCAGCGTGGAGTATGGACCTAACAGTGCAGTGTATATACGTAAAAAGAGTGTATATAATAGTATAATTATTATGTAGCAGTGGTTGTTGGCACGTCTGAACATTCATATAGTTACTAACCCATAAAATTCTCCACTCTCTTTCTTATAGTGTGCAGCATCTCTACTTTGATGTTGCTGTTGCTGTTGCATCACAATAACAGAGTTGCTAGAGGCTTGTGGATAATCTGCATATAATAAATGTATAAAATAAACTATACAGTAGCTAATTCATTGCACCTAACATCACATGGTAGGAAATGTCATATAAAGTTGGTAATGTTTTCAAAAAGCCCTACTAACTTTTCATTTATTTTTGAACATATAGCGATTGCAAATTTTCCTAACTATCCCTCATCAAGGCTATGAAATTTGTCATGAATTTAAAATAAATATAGCTATTCTAATACCAAAACAATACAATGCTGTGCACAATGAAAGTTAGGAAATACCAACTACTTCTTTTATGATTAAGTTTCACAAATAAGCCTTTTGCTTTTGTAATAAGTGTTTAAGGGTGCAGTTTGTATGATACAACATTATACTTACAGCTTGAATAAGGAGGAGGAGAAGTTGAATTGTTGGCTCTTGGATTTGAATCAGCAACAGTTGGGTAAGGAACCTTTGCATTAGGAATGTTTGGATTGCTGGCAACTCCTGGATAAGTACCACTTGGGTACGAGTACTGAGGAACCCTTGAATTAGAAACATTTGTATTATCAGGTCTTGGATAAGCAATTGCTGGAGTAGTGACCCTTGAATTAGTAGCGCTTGGGTTGTGAACGCTTGGATTTGAAGAAGCATTACTAGGAGACCTTATGTTTGTGGTATCTGAGTTAATGCTGTCTTGATTAGTGGTACTTGTGCTCTGATTGCTCACCCTTTGATTTGCAACTCCTCTGGGAATAGCATTGTTTACACCAGGATTGGTGATTCTAGCCCTTGAATTGGTAGCAGTGTTTGCTACACTGGAATTAGCAATCCTAGGATTATTGACACTCTGATTGCTGGCACTTTGATTAGGATTGGTAATGCTTGGAACAACAACATTTGTATTAGTACGTTCTGGATTTGGATTAGCCTCTCTTTGATTAGAAACACTTTTAACAGGAGTTGCTCTTGAAGAATGAGCAACACTTGAATTAGTTGAACTCGGATTTGCAGTGTTTGAGCCTGCGACTATTGTACTTGCAGCTCTAGGGTTAGTGACCCTTTGTTTATAGGCATTTGTGTCAGTGATGCTTGGTTTGGGAACAGTTGGGTTGGGAGCACTTGAATTAGTAGCTTGTTGATTGGTGGATTGACTTGAATTGACAGTAACTGATTTAACAGTTCTTTGGTCACTTGTATTAGTAGCTTGTGAACTAGCAGACTTACTTGAATTGGCAACAGCTGACTTGACACCATTTGATTGCATAATGTCACTGGTAGTAACTTTCTGTTTAATGGATTCACTTGAATTGACAGCAACTGACTTTACAATTCTTTGGTTACTTGTAGTAGTAGCTTGCGAGCTAGTAGACTTACTTGAATTGACAACAGCTGGTTTAACGACACTTGGGTCACTTGAGTTAGTAACTTTCGGTTTAGTGGATTTAGTAGAATTGACAACAGCTGGCTTAACTCTTGGGGCTTGTATAGTAGTAGCAGTAGTAGAAATGCTTGATGTAGTAACTATGGGATTAGCAATTCTTGAGTTTGCATTACTTACAGTTGGTTTAGCAATATTTGGAATACTAACTTGCGGATTAGCAGAAGAGCTTTGGCTGTTAACGCTGGAATTGGAAGCTCTTGGGTTGGCAGAATTTGACTTGGTAGCACTTCGGTTGGAATCACCTGAATGAGCAGCCTCTGCTTTGACAACACTTGGAGTAGCAACAACTGAATTAACAACAGCAATCCTTGGGGTAGTAGCTCTCATATTTGGATTAACAGCACTTGATTCCAAAGCATTTTGTTTATCAAAACTATTGAGTATTTGGCGGAAAATAGAAACTAGTCGATTGAGTTCATTGAGTAAAGTTTCTAGTGTGATACTATGCTGAGAGGTTGCACTAAAGTAAATTGCATAACTAAATTAATACAGTTGATTTGGCATTGCATAATAAATCTAACCTTTTTTGAAGCTGTAAAATATCATTCTGTGCTTTGTACAACTTCTTTCCTATTATGTTCTGGTTTTCAAAGGATGCCCTGTCACCATCCTGGCTGCTAGCATCTTTGATTCCTTGATAAGATTCCAAATCACTCTTCACTGATTGCAGTAGCTACAATTTCACAATAGCATTAGTAAACAGCCACACACAATTAAAACAGCAAGTACTTACGTAGCTATGTATACAGTGTACATGCATACACATACAGTGACTATATAATTTATGGTGACTAACTTGCTTAATATTTATAGTGGGATCTGCTTCAACCCCATCACATTGCTCCATGTCAGGTTTGGAAGTTGTTACTGATATTAGGGTACTTTCATCCTGTACTTTGGAATGATCTTCTTTCTCAAGCTTTGTCACTGGTTTAATAACTACTGCCTTTGATGCAAGTGGTGCAGAATCGGCAATCTTTACTTTGAATGGACTGCCAGGAATTTGGACACCACCCCATCTGACAATTATGAAAACATCACCAACAATAGAAGGGTTGTATCTTGCTATGTATGTGTCTGGCCCTTTGGGTTGCACTGGTATTTCAAATGTTCCTTTGATACTGTGCACATTGACTGTAAGAGTACTCTGGCCTGCTTGCTTAGCTACTATTCTGAATTCTGCCCATTCATGGAGCTTTCCATTATGCAAACCAGGACCATATGCTTTTACCATCTTTGCATTGGGAGCTACAGCGTGTTTAATGTGAACCTTAAACGGACTTCCTGGTACATGAACTTCAGACCACAGTACATTAACTGTGTATATTCCCTCACTATCTGTAATGAATTTTACAGAAAATCTTCCTTTGTCTTCTTTTTTAGTGTATGCATTTACCTGCTGATCATTTGGGTCTCTTACAGTGACCATTAGTGTACCGCTTCCTCCTTGAGATGTGTCAATGTAAAACTCCTGTGGAACATTAGTATATTGATAACCCTCTGACTTGATTCCAGACACCTGGCACTTTGATGCATCTGTACCTTGTACCACACCAATTTTAAATGGACTGCCCAAAATAGGCTGACCTCTCAGTTTTATTTCAGCTATGTAAGCACCCATTTCTTGCACAGTAAATGTAATGTCATAATTTCCATCACCATTATCATCAATTTCTGTTTTAGCTTCACAATGAATTGTCCTAACGCTTACAAATAAAGCTCCACTATTTAGTAAGCCACTCTCATTGGTGATAATACTAAATTTTGCTGGTATTCCAACTACAGCTTGGTTAAGACCAGAGCCATTGGCAGTGCACACTAGTTCACTTGGTTTGTCAACAATAAACCTGAATGGACTACCTGGAACGTGAGCTATTCCCCACATGACTTCTATCAAGTGCTCCCCCTCAACTACTGGAATGAATGCACAGTGAAAAGTGTCTCGCTGACTTTTGTTGATATTTACTGTGTACTGATGAGTGGTAGGACCATGAACCTTAATCACTGTTTTACCAAGCCCTGCGCCAGTAACAACCACAGTAAATGTTACCACTTTTCCAACAGTGCAATTTCCAGCCTTCATGAAATCGGTGGTAACTTGACATACATTGGCATCACAAATCTGTGATTTAAAAACCATGCTTGGAATTCTGTGACCTGCAAACAAAACTTGAACCGAAATTTCACCAACACATCTTGGAATGAGGGAAACCTTATGTAGACAAACATCTTGCTGGCTGTTTACTTTTGTTCGACAAATATGGTTGTATCTTTTATTATCAATTAGCAAAGAAATGTTACCAAGACCTGCATCAGCTGATGTCACTATAAATTCTGATACTTTTCCAACTTGCATAGCCACAGGAAAGTCTCCAAGTGCTTTGCACTTGCTTGGGTCAATGCAACGCAAAAGAAAGGGACTCTTTGGAATTTGCTGTCCATCATACTCTATAAACACCACATAAGATCCGATAAGGGTAGGAATAAAGTAAGCAACAGCAAAATTCTTTTCTTTAGACAGAGTCGCATCCAACTGATTATTTTGTGGATCATAGACAGATACAGCATACGAGTGACTCCCTTGTATGTAAAACTTGTATACTTCACCAAAACAGGCTACATTTGATAGTAAAATAACTTCAGTGCTATCAATGTCTATAGTTACACATGTGTAAGGGCTCTCACTGAGTTCCTTCTTACAAAATAGTGTGACAATTTCAAATTTTCCTACTTCACTAGGCTTGTACTCAAATGTATATACATCATTTTCTTGTCTTGCTGGTTTTAATGCAATGCTTTTCTGACCTGGTCGACAAATAATGGATTGCACTGTACCAGTTCCAGCTCCTCTTGTGATAACCCTGTAACTGATATCCTTGTTCAAAGTAGCTATGTTATCTTTTAATGGTAGACCTTTAACAATACATTTGCTGAGGTTAATAACAATTACATCAAATGGAGTTCCTGGTATTGCTTGATCATTCCATAAAACAGTCACAGTGTATTTCCCAAGCAATTTAGGAATGACACATAAATTATGTGTCACTACTCCTTCTGACTCATTCACATCTGAATATACTTGTACTTGGGAACCTTTTGGATCAATTACACTAGATGTTAATGATCCAATACCAGCATCACTGACATCAACAGAAAATTCCATTGGTTTATCAATATTGTGTCCTTCATTTAAGTCATCATGCTGAATTCTGCACTTGCTGAAATCACTAGAAGCCAATGTTGATGCTACTGTTGAGTTACTAACAGCATCAGCAATGTACACCTTGAAAGGGCTGCCAGGAATTTGAAATCCACTCCATTTGATAAATATATAAACACTACCAACAATGGAAGGATTATATCGTGCTGTGTATATATCTGATTCTTTTGGTTCTAAGTTCACCACAAATGATCCTTTAGCACTAAGTGCACTGACAGCAAGAATACCATTACCAGCTTGCTTAGTGGATATTATGAATTCTGCCCATTCTTGTATTTTTGCATTATATAAACCTGGACCATAGGCTTTCACCATAGCTGCATTTGCAGCCACAAGTTGTTTAATGTTAAGCTTAAAAGGACTCCCTGGTACATGGATTTCGGACCATAAAACACTTATTGTATATATTCCTTCATTTTCTACAATACATTTTATAGAATATTTGTCTTCTACCTCTTTGTCGATAAATGAATCAACCTTTTCATCGTTTGGATCTCTTATAGTAACTTTAAGTGTACCGTTTCCGCATTCAGATGTGTCAATAAAGAATTCCTGTACAGTATTGGTATACCGATCATCTCCAGACATGATTCCAGTCACCTGACATTTAGCTGCATCTCCATCTTGAGCTACAACAATTTTGAAAGGGCTACCAACAATGTGTTCACCATGACATTTTATTTCAGCTTCATAAGCACCACTTTCTGCAGCAGTATAGTTTACATCATAAATACTACTTCCGTTATCATCAATGTGTACTTCAGCCTCAAAACCACGTGTTTTGATGCTGACAAATAAAGTCCCATTTTCTGTTAGGCCACTTTCATTAGCTGTGATAGTGAAATAAGCTGGTTTGCCAGCAGTTGCTTTTCTAAGACCAGATCCATTTGCCGTGCATGTCATATCACTTTGTCCATCTACAATGATTTTATATGGACTCCCTGGAACATGTGCTGTTCCCCACATTACATCTAGTGAGAGCTCGCCTACTTCTAATGGAGTGAATGCACATTGAAAAGTTTCCCTTTTCACCTTTTTAACATTTATTAAATGATGCTGCATTGTAGGGCTATGTACTTTAACAACTGCTTCACCAAATCCAGCACCAGTAGTAACCAATGTAAATGTGATTTCTTTACCAATTGGGAAGGATTTATCCTGTCTAAATTCACCAATAATTTTACATTGACTAACATCACATATTAATGCTTTGAACAGCATTGTTGGAATTTCGTGACCTGCAAACAAAACTTGTATTGAAACGTCTCCTATATGCTTAGGAATGAGGGCAACTTTGTGAAGACTATGGTCTTGTTGGGTGTCCACTATTGCTGGACAGGTTTGGTTTTCCTCTTCACCATCAATTAACACTGAAATAAGTCCAAGACCCGCATCAGCTGTTGTTACCATGAATTCTGTTACTTTTCCAACTTGAAGGAATGCAGGCAAGTCACCTACTAACTCACATTTGCTAGGATCGATGCACCACAGAAGAAAGGGAGTGTTAGGAATTTGTTTATCATCATGCTCTACGAACACTACATAAGATCCTATTAACGGTGGTGTAAAACTAGCAACTGAATAATGCTTCTCTTTAAAAAGGCGCACATCAACTTGATTACTTAGTGGGTCATAGATGACTGTGTTGTATGCATGACTCCCTTGAATGTAAAAGTTATAGCACTCGTTGAGAATTGCTAAATCTGAAAGCAGAATTATCTCAGTGCTATCAACGTCTATAGCTACAGAAGTAAATGGACTCCCACTGAGTTCTTTCTTGGAGAAAAGCATGACAATATCAAATTTGCCTACTTCACAGGGTTTGTACTCAAATGTATAAACATCATTTTTCTGCTTTGTTGGTACTAAACTGATACTTTTCTGACCTGTTCGACAGATTATGGACTGTACTGTACCTGCTCCGGCTCCCTTCGTAATAACCCTGTAACTGATATCCTTGTTCAAAATAGCTATATTATCTTTTAATGGCAAGCCCTTTATGATACACTTGCTAGGGTCAACCACATTTACATCAAATGGAGCGCCCGGAATCACTTGATCATTCCATAAAATGTTTACTGTGTATTTTCCAAGAATTGTAGGAATAAAGCATAAATGATGTGTAATCCCTTCAGTTTCATTTACATGTGAATACATTTGCACATGAGAACCATTTGGATCTATCACATCATTTGTCAGTGGTCCAATGCCAGCATCACTGACATCAACCGAAAATTCCACTGGCTTATTAATTATATGATCTTCATTTAAACCAGCATGTTGAATTTGGCATTTGCTATAATTACTAGCAGTCGTCAAATTTTGTAACTGATTGCCAATTTGTACTTGCAAATTATCCAACATATCTGAATCAATAGCATTGTCAGAATGAGTGCTACTGATAATTGCCTGTGAACTTTCTGATATTTCAGCATCATGACCAGGATTATGTAATAGATTTCTAACTTGTGCTTTCAGGCTATCATTGTCGGTTTCAATGTTTAGTAGTGAGTCATCAACTTTTGCTTGTGATTGGTGTATTTCACTGTTCAAGTTTTGTAGTTGGTCATTGGGTTGTGTTTGAAAGTTATCAAATGTTTTAATATCATCAGGGGGATTATTCAACTGATCACTAAGTAAAGCATCGAACATATCAAAAATTTCCATGTTATCATTAGAATTTTGCAATTGTGATTTGCTTGGTGCTTCAATAGTACCACTGTAGTTTTCTTTGATATTAGTACTTGTGAGATCTGCTGAAGTATATAATTCAGTAACTTCACATTTCCACCGTTTTATGCTAACTCCATTGAATGTAAACAAAAATTCAATTGGACCTACAGTGGCGGGTGTGTACTTGATTTCAACTACTGCACATACATATTCTGAAAAGAGGATGTCCTCTGCAGCGTTCTCTACACCAATGGCAAGAATAACAAGTTTGCCATTACCAGCCTTTTCAGCATCGACTACAAAAACCATTTCTTTTCCTATATTTACCTTTTCTTCAGGAAGCTCTCTAATGTAAACTAAATCTGGATCGGCAGTGTGAAATACAAACGGGCTGCCAGGAATGGCAATATTATTCCAGAAGGCAGCTATATTGTGAACGCCAATTAGTGTTGTAGGAGGATTACTTTGAATGTTGTAGACATTTCTGTCTTTAAGAAAGGAATCCTTATTGACTAATAAAAGTAACCTAGTAAATCGAGGATCCTGTCCATATAGTTTAATATCCCCAGTTCCCGTACCAGTGTATTCTACAGAAAACTTGATGGGTTGCTTAACATTAATTAGTTTGTCATCTTCAAAAGTAACCTTGCACTTACTTGCATCAACCCTAGCAGAAGCATACCTAAAGCAATACAGATATGCAGAAGTTGTAAGTTCATCAATTCGTGGACCTATAAACTGTGAAGGCAAAAATGTTGGCTCACTTTTTATATTCAGTTTTTCTCCAGCTACTTTCATGGCTAGAGTAAGATTATATGTGGGATCAGTGACTTTGAAATTGTGCCATGCTGGAAGTGCCCCAGGACACAAAAGAGTACACAAGGCTACCAGACTAATCCCATCACGCCAATCAGTAGTAAGATTTGTTATATTTCTGTTTGGAAGAATAGATTGTAGCCAGGTAAGCAATGATGTTTTAGCGTGTTGTATAAAAAATGCTAGATATATCATCATGCACTTTTCATCTAGGTTCCTCTTGTGTAACATATCTGCACTGACAAAGGCGGGAATACCTAAATTGCTCCTAGCAAGTTCAATTGCAAGTCCACAATTTTCGTTAGCAGTTGATGCTTGCAGTAGTGAGCACTGTGGACACAAGCCAGGCTGCAACACTTCTACTAAGCAGCAAAGCAGTATGCCATCATACCAATCAGTGGTAAAATTACTAATTGTGGTCTTGGAGAGAACAGTTCGAAACCAAATCAACATGGCCTCTTCCACAGTGACTGTTGTGTTGTGGTGGCCAATGTGATAAAATTTGATTATTTCCCACAGCATCTTCAAAATGGCTTCACTGTTGCCATCATAAATATCCTCTGCATCTACAGGATAATATAGAGTAGCACTATAATACATTGAATCATGCATTTGTATACAAAATGCTTACCTATGTCAGATATCTGTAATTCCTCTGATTTCATGAAAGCAAAACACAATTTTAGGTTATATATCATCTGTGACCTATTTTCAGCCTCAGCAATGACACTCTTCACAGGATCAATCTTTTTACCAGAAAACTGTTCTAACAAGGAAGCCAGTGATACCCCACTTTGAAAACCCCACTGTAAATTTGACACTGCTCCTTTACTACTTCTTTTGAAAACATAGTTGATATAATTGGTAAAGAAAGTGAGCTGCATTTCCCTATTAGGGCTGCTTGAAAGAAAATCAGAAGCAACTACAATTTCAATAGTTTTCATATTTAAGTTGTTGAAATATATGGACAACTCTGTTGACCCAATCGTATCTGCGTGATAAATAAAAGTCACTTTGCTATCAGTCAGTATCTTCTCACACTTCCTTTTCTCATCAGAAAATACTGCTTGCAATATGTCTGCGCTTCCAGCTTTAGAAATGTCCACATCAAATTTAATCGTGTCACCAACAAAGGTATTGTGCCTGCTTTGTAAATTCTCAAGTACAATAGCTTTTGGGTTACAGACTTCGAATCTTAGTGGGCTATCCGCCGTTATAGGGTTACCTTCCCACTGGATGACTAATTCATGAGTACCAACTGTCTCGGCTTTAAGAAAACAATCAAAAATTGATACTCCAGCAGTAAATGACTTTTTACGTTTGGTAGCAATGTTTTTTTCTCTGTTTGCAGTGGCATATGCCTTGATGTCTAAATGACCTTTACCGGCATTAGTGCAGTCTACTGTAAAAATGATGGGTTCTCCAACAGTAAAAACAGATCTTCTTAAGAATGTTAAATCAACTATACATTTACTGGCATCAGCAGGTTGGGGAACATCAACACCAACTTTAGCTTGCTTGGAATCAAGTTTGGAAGGAGCAAATTCCACAAGACCAGCATCATCAAGAAATTGAACAATATGTTCTGGAACATCAGGAGGTGGCTTTGGCTTATCAAAACAGAACCGTAAATAATAGCAGAGATAAACCATAACTGACGTTTCGTCAATTTCTCTATGACTCAAATGTTCAGGAGAGATAATTCTTGGAATTTTAAAATGTTTTTTACCTAACCGTAATCCTTTTTTACAGTTGTCCAATCGGTCATCGCCAGACAACTTTGTGCATTCAGGACATGTTCCTTCTTTAATACTTTCAATTAGAGCACATAAGGCTATTCCATCATTCCAGTCAGTGTTTAAATTGCGAATTTTCTTACCTTTTGGAATATACTTTGCTACTTTCCAGTCAATCCAAGAAAGCAGTGCAGTGCTAGCACTAACATTGACTGACTTGGCACTAGAAATTTGGCTAGGCCTTTCCTTTACTTTCTTTTGAATGTGGTAACGATAAATCAGTGAATAAATTAAGCCCAAAATGAGATTTAACACTCCATTGTATATGTCTAAAGCACCTACAGTACAATGGGCCATTAATAATAATTTACACAAGGTAGTAAGTACCACACTGTAAAGGTGGACATAAATGCATACATTGCCATACTAACTATATGAGTACAACAAAGTAGGCCTGAGCTCAACACAATATAAAAGATTACTTTTTGAAAGTATGTACTCAAGTCCATTTACAACACAATCCATGCAAAATAGCTATTAAGATGTAAAAAAGGTATGACTATTAACTTGAAAGCCCAGGTGAAAAAAGTTGTGAAATCAAAGGTGGCAGTCAAGAAATGGCTGCAATGATATTAATTCCAATCAGTTTTAATAACATCATTGTACCCATTTCTTGGCTGCCACCTTTGATTTCACAACTTCTATCCATTCAGGTTTGTGAAGGTCACATCCTTAATAGCTGTTTTTGCATAAATCGTAGTGTGTCGTGCGGCCCAAGAAGCCGGCGCGCGCCACACCGTGAGTATATTTACAGGAAGAAAGTAAACACGATTTTCACACCTTTGTAGCTCCGTGATTCCTTATCTTATTGAAACCAAAGTTGCTACAGAAATGCCGGCTAGGTGGGGGAGTCCACATACCAAATTTGAAGAAAATCGCTCCAGCCATTTCCGAGATACGAGCGGCCAAAGTTTGGATTTTGTTTCTTCGTTTTTTTCTTCTTCTTTTCGCACACTTTGCAAAATCCGCAATAAAACACGAATTCGTGCTTGGATCGGACTGAAATTTGGCACAGTTAAAGGGCTCATTAAGGCGAATCTCAGTACCAAGTTTGGTAGGAATCCGATGAACATTCACGGAGTTATGACCGATTATTTGCGTAGAATAAGGTCGAAGGCCTGTCACGCCCACAGGGTAAACCGCTTGAAGGAATGAGCTGCAAATTGCTATGTAGATGGAGTAACTATCGTAGGAGTGCCTTTTTGTGGTTTGAAAGGAATCCAGTTAAAGGCCATCGAGATGTGACACAAAACCTAACCTATGTCACAATTACGCGATCGACTTTTATGAATAAAAAAAAACTATTAGTTTTCACGCCTACCAGGCAAACCGCTTAGAACAGAGAGCTGAAACTCGGTGTGTAGCTGGAATAATTATCATAGAAAGTCCTTGCAGTAGTACAGAAGAATCGGATTACAAACCACTGAGTGATGATTCCAAAGCCAACTACGTGTAGCATATGCGAGATCGAGATACTCTAATAGAACAGTCACCCTAATAAAGCATTCAGCTACGTTTATAACTTACTCCATTATAGAATTATATGGCATTGGTTATTCTGTAGGGAGTTCAGCTACAAACAGTTAATCTTATAGACAATTCAGCTACAAGCAAGTCATCCTGTAGAGAGTTCAGCCACAAATATGTTGCTGTAGAGATTCAGAACGTTAAAAGTCACACTGAAGAGAATTCAACTATAAACAAGTCACCTTGTAGAGAGTTCAGCTACAACAAGTCACTCTGTAGAGAATTCAGCTATAAACAAGTCACTGCGTAAAGGGTTCAGCTACAAAAAAGCTACCTAGTAGAGAGTTCATCTAGATCAGCTACAAACAAGTTACTTTATGCAATGTTCAGCTACAAGTAAGTCACTCTGTAGAGAGTTCAGCTACAAACAAGTCACTCTGTAGTACAAACAAGTCACCGTGGAGAGAGAGTTCAGCAACCAATCAAAAAACCACCATGTAAAAGAGCTCAGCTATACAAACAAGATATAACTCTATAGAGAGATCAGGTAGAAACTTAACAGATCACACTGTAGAGAGTTCAGCTAGAAACAAGTCATCCAGACTGAGTAGAGAGATCAACTAGAAAACATCACCTTGTAGAGAGTTCAAATCACCCTGCAGATAGTTCAGCTAAAAACAAATCACCCTATAGAGAGATCAGCTAGAAGAAGTCACCTTGTAAAGAGTTTAGCTACAAAGAAACTACCATGTAGAGAATTCAGCTATGAACAGATCATCCTGTCAAGAGTTCAGCTAGAAACAAGTCATCCTGTAGAGAGATCAACTATAGAAGAAGTTACCTTGTAGAGAGTTCAGCTACAAAGAAACAACCATGTAGAAAGTTCAGCTGCAAACAAATCAAACTGTACAGAGTTCAGCTACAAACAAATCACCCTGTAGAGAGATCAGCTAGAAACAAGTCACCCTGTAGAGAAATCAACTAGAAGAAGTTACCTTGTAGAGAGTTCAGCTACAAACAAACCATCATGTAGAGAGTTCAGCTGCAAACAAATCACCCTGTAGTGAGTTCAGCTACGAAAGGATCACCCTGTAGAGAGTTCAGCTAGAAACAAATCATCCTGTAGAGAGATCAGCTAGAAGAAGCTACCTTGTAGAGAGTTCAGCTACAAAGAAACCACCATGTAGAGAGTTCAGCTGCAAACAAATCGAATTGTAGAGAGTTTAGCTACCAACAAATGACCCTGTAGAGAGTTCAGCTAGAAACAAGTTATCCTGTAAAGAGATCAGGTAGAAGAGGTTACTTTGTAGAGTGTTCAGCTATGAACAAACCATCATGTAGAAAGTTCAGCTGCAAATGAATCCCCCTGCAGAGAGTTCAGCTACGAGAAGATCGCCCTATAGAGAGTTCAGCTAGAAGAAGTCACCTTGTAGAGAATTCAGCTGCAAAGAAACCACCATGTAGATAGTTCAGCTGTAAACAAATCATCCTGTAGAGAGTTCAGCTACGAACAGATCACCCGGTAGAGTTCAGCTAGAAACAAGTCACCCTGCAGAGAGATCAGCTAGAAAAAAGTCATCCTGTAGAGAGACCAGCTAGAACAAGTCACTTTGTATGTAGAAAGTTCAGCTACAAAAAAATCACCCTGTAGAGAGGTCAGCTACAAACAAATCTCCCTGTAGAGAGATCAGCTAGAAGAAGTTACCTTGTAGAGAGTTCAGTTACAAAAGAAACCATCATGTAGAGAGTTCAGCTGCAAACAAATCACCTGTAGAGAGTTCAGCTACAAACAAATCACCCTCTAGAAAGATCAGCTAGAAGAAGTCACCTTGTAGAGAGTTCAGTTACAAAGAAACCACCATGTAGAGAGTTCAGCTACAAACAAATCTCCCTGTAGAAAGGTCAGCTAGAAGAAGTCACCTTGTAGAGAGTTCAGCTACAAAGAACCATCATGTAGAGAGTTCAGCTGCAAACAAATCACCTGTAGAGAGTTCAGCTACAAACAAATCTCCCTGTAGAGAGATCAGCTAGAAGAAGTTACCTTGTGGAGAGTTCAACTACAAAGAAACCATCATGTAGAGAGTTCAGCTGCAAACAAATTACCTATAGAGAATTCAGCTACAAACAAAGAGATCAGCTAGAAGAAGTTACCTTGTAGAGAGTTCAGCTACAAAGAAACCATCATGTAGAGAGTTCAGCTGCAAACAAATCTCCCTGTAGAAAGGTCAGCTAGAAGAAGTCACCTTGTAGAGAGTTCAGCTACAAAGAACCATCATGTAGAGAGTTCAGCTGCAAACAAATCACCTGTATAGAGTTCAGCTACAAACAAATCTCCCTGTAGAGAGATCAGCTAGAAGAAGTTTCCTTGTAGAGAGTTCAGCTACAAACAAATCACCCTGTAGAAAGATCAGCACGAAGAAGTTACCTTGTGGAGAGTTCAGCTACAAAGAAACCATCATGTAGAGAGTTCAGTTGCAAACTAATCACCTGTAGAGAGTTCAGCTACAAACAAATCTCTCTGTAGAGAGATCAGCTAGAAGAAATTACCTTGTAGAGAGTTCAGTTACAAAGAAACCACCATGTAGAGAGTTCAGCTGCAAAGAAATCACCCTGTAGAAAATTCAGCCACAAACAAATTGCCCTGTAGAAAGATCAGTTAGAAGAAGTTACCTTGTAGAGAGTTCAGCTACAAAGAAACCATTCTGTAAAGAGCTCAGCTGCAAACAAATCACCTGCACAGAATTCAGCTACAAACAAATCACCCTGTAGAGAGAGCAGCAAGAAGAAGTCACTTTGTAGAGTGTTCAGTTACAAAGAAACCACCATGGAGAGTTCTGTAATAAATATATGTATTATATATATAATTTGTACATTTACTGATAAAATCAGAAATATTTAAAGTACATCTGCTTCATCTTTTCTTCTTCCTGTGGTAAAGAAAAAAGACAAGGTTAAAAAAGTCCCAAAGCCGGCCTATGGCCAGCTTGGGGTATACAAATACAAAAAGAAGTGAAATCTAATCCAAAACAGCCAAGCTGTAAAAAAAGTGTGCGGCCCTCAAAAAGGCTATGGTGAAAAAAGATGTGAAATCCAAGGTGGCGGCCAAGAAATGGCTGTGATGGTAGGATAATGGTAAAAATTTTAATAATGACAGTTCAGGTGAATTATTGTGCCACTTATAGCCTTTTTGAGGGCCGCACACTTTTTTTACAGCTTGGCTGTTTTGGATTAGATAATATGTAACAATGACAAATGCAGCAGTAAAAAATATGCAAGTTACCAGGGGCGGAGAAATAGAGGAGCAGAGGGGGAAACTGCCCCCCACTTTTACAAGTGGAGGGAGTGCCCTCTCACTTTTTCCAATGCCCAGTTGCCAATGTAAAGCAACTATTTTAGTCATTAGCCAACTTACTTTGCCTTTATTTACTGGGATTTGTGCTAAAGGTTATGCAAACATGGAACACTGCATGAATCAGAGCTGGGAGTGCACGAAGTCGATATACTCTAATAGAGCAGTCACCTAACTACTCTAATAGAACGTTCAGCGGAATCATTGTAAGTTTGCCCTGCTATATGCAACTAATTCAATATGTCTTTACTAACACTTATATCTATATGTATACAATCAACAGCATGAGTCTATCTGAAATGCTTTCATTTACTGATGTATCTAATTGTACAGTGTCTCAATGATAGTCATTGCATAGGAGTATCCTTTTCAAGTACACATATTCCACTGAAAATGCTCTCAGATTCAATCTCAAAGCATCCAAATCTCAAAATTTTCCTGTGGGGGGCATGTCCCCAGACCCCCTTGGTATTGGCGTGCTTTGCATGCTAGAGTGCAAAGCACAGTAACATACAGTTAATGATTTTAAAACATTTTGTAACTTACAGCCAACCCACATGACTTGCCCCTCCACTTTTGAGTACTGTTCTCCGCCCCTGCAAGTTATTAACTAACATAACAACTTTTAACAAGAAGTCAGTACGCATGCTGAAGATATTGATTGCATGCAGGCATGCTTCACTTATTGCTATCTCCAGTGATGCGTAATGAGCAGAACATAACTGAAATCTGTCCAAGCAAATAATAACTTTGTTTACCTGTAATTAATTAGTGCCTAATCTAAAACAGCCAAGCTGTGATAGGGGTGCAGCCTTTAAAAAATAGGCTAGTATGAAAAAATTGTGACATCAAAGGTGGTGTCAAGGAATAGCTCTAATGATAATATATAGTCAACTGATCATGATTTGTAACAAACTAATTGACATAATATCATTGCATTGGCTGATTATCTTTTTCATATTTGCCTATTTATGGAAGACTGCAGCCTTTTCACAACTTGGCTCTTTTGGGCATTATTTCCAGCCATTTCTTGTCAGCCCCTTTGATATCACATCTTTTTCATACTAGCCTATTTTTGGAAGGCTGCAATCCTTTTCACAGCTTGGCTTAGATATCATTTCTTTTTGTATTTATATATCCTGTGCCAAAAACAGCCCAGCTGTAAAAAAAGGCGAGGCCAAGGATACACAAGTACATGTTCATGGAGTAACCAAAAGACATGATATCAAAATCTGGCCAAGAAAGCATTTACAGTATAGGCACTTTTGTGCATTCATTTTCTATATGCTTCACATTATCACATCCAGCTAGCTGTACATGTGTGTTTGCAATATAAACAATACTACTGAGATGATAAAAGATATTACACTGCATTGTTACCAAAATTAATTTAACTAAAAATTTACAATTGGTTTCTACTTGGCCATCTTTTTGCACTGTATATTAAAATAAAAAGATGGCCAAGTAGAAACCAATTGTATATTTTTAGTTAAATTAATTTTGGTAACAATGCAGTGTAATATCTTTTATCGTCTCAGTAGTATTGTTTATATTGCAAGCACACATGTACAGCTAGCTGGATGTGATAATGTGAAGCATACAGAAAATGAATGCACAAAAGTGCCTATACTGTAAATGCTTTCTTGGCCAGATTTTGATATCATGTCTTTTGGTTACTCCATGAACATGTACTTGTGCATTCTTGGCCTCGCCTTTTTTTACAGCTGGGCTGTTTTTGGCACAGGATATCACTACTTTTTGTTGACTAGAGAACATACAACTAGGTATTATATTACTTACACTGTAAATCCAGAAGTGTGAAGGTCACACTGTTGGTATGACTCCTGCGGTCGCTTAGTGCTATAGGAGACACTGCATTCATAATAACAGCTTCAGCAACAGATTAGCTAGCTAAATTAGTAGCAAAAGCTTCCAAGTTCAGTGTTTAGAATCACTACTAAAAGTGACTTGCTCAGAGAAAATTCATTCAAACTGAAAATAATGTTCAAATTCCCACAAGGACTCACGTGATATCTCGCGTGATGTTTCACGTAAGATAAGAACCGGCAAAGTCGAGGCTACAGTCTTAACTGTTCTTGCTGAAGCAGTGGGTTGGTGATATAACTAGTGTAGTCGAAATCTGTGCGTGGCAAGTGGAGCCGAATCAGCTGCGAGTTGTTGCTGAATGTATGCCTCGGAATGGACATGAAACCTGGCGGCACTGAATGCATCACACTATTGCCCCTCATTGTAAACGGCTATATAACTACCGTCGTATTTTTAGACAGGAATCTCCCATGCCATAGTAGCTTCCTGGGATTATATACTATGCTTGTGCATGTAGGCCAGAGCAAGGGGGTGTCAATCAGGCTCTTGCTGTAGGTCGATCTGTGACCGCGGTCAAACTCTAAGTCAATGATCAAGGCCACAAAAATAGCTCTTACAGTGGGTCAAGGGTCAAGACGATACGGAAGATTTGAAACCCACAATTGAAAACTATACGTAGCTACTATCAAGTTTACGAAATTATACGTAACTCACAAGAAGTAAGGATCTCCAAGAAGATGTTTTATTGGTCCGACAGGCATTTCGCCATGATTTTTCTCTCCCAGCTGCTGGTAGCACGCACTAAGAAAGTACCATACTAGGTTACAAGTGCAGGTGCGTATAGGAAAATAGAGAAATAAGTGGAGGTCAAAAGTTCAACAAGAAACGCTCAAGTCATGATGATAAATGCTGCAAGTCAAAGGTCAAGGTGAAAATTGGTCAAGACTTTGACCACGGTCACAGATCTACCTACAGCATGAGCCAACGTGACACCCCCTTGCCAGAGCCTCGTAGCTGGCTTGTTCTAGCTGCGTGGGTCAGACCGCGAACAAGTTGAGCTGAACCCTGAGAAAACAGCTAAAAATGAAAGAGGATATTTTCTCAACATATCAACCAACGAAGATGGTTGGTGATGACAACAAAAATGTCTAGAGCAAACAAGTGCTTCCACCAACAGTTCAGGAAGGTTAATAGGCTATATCCTATATTGTATGGTGAAAACGTTGGCTATAAATAATGTGTCAGGCATTTGAATGATTAGCGGGTAAGTCAATACTACAAATGAGTTAATATTTTTGAGGACTCAGCTCAATGCGTACATACAGTAGGCCGTAATTACTATGCATCAATTGATTGATGTGATAATAATATAAGCAGATCTGAGACAACCATGGACCATACTATATAGTAACTGGGCAGATATATAGAGTTATGTATACTCTGATATAATTGTTGAGTGTTGTAGTTTGCCAATAGTCAAAGCTAAATTAACCATTTTAGATAGCTTTTTGTGATGTTGAAGGTGTCAGGAAAACTCCAGTTAGGGGCAGGCAATAAAAGATTATTTTTAAAGCAGGAGAGGAACATGCTTAGGCCCGCAAGGTACAGGCTTAATCTACTTACCCCAGTAGATGCACCATATTATATATAATGCACATATCAATGTATTGCCCTACTAACCCCCCTCTCCCTCGGGCATATATAGGGCTATAGTGGGCACAACCGAATGTTAAATGCCCCATGGTAGGACAAACCTATTGTGTCAAATCCCCACCATTGGCTCCAGTTGCAATGTGGGGGATTTGACATAGCGTAGAAAAAATACTTGGGTGTTTAGTGAATGATTGTCAAATGCCCCATAGTGAAGCAGCAGTTTCATGTCAATTCGCCTTGTAAAGTCCCACTTACAGGCATTACATCCAAGGGGGGAATACATTGGTAGGTGCATAATGAGTTTACATGTTAAAATTTAGTCTGTCTTGCTTTTTTCATGCTTATAGCAGCTAATGTGCTTATTCTCAAACAATCAGGACTGGAAATACTACTAATTGTCTTCTACTTTTATCTATCAACTATCCAATCACTGCTAGTTTAATTAAAATTTCCTTTGCTGTTGTGTAACTTGTTTACCATTATGCTATAACCATTAGTCCCTCCTAGTTTATATGTCTCCTAGCAACGAAAATTATTATGTCAACAGTGTAGGTGAGAACCACAAAACAAGTCAAGTAATATATTCCAAAAACTGCTGCAGTATGCTTGAGAATGGTAATGTGGGATGCTCACTTTCACAATAATCATAATAGTGGAATTAAGTGTTTGTTGACATGTTAGTCTGACTATATGATTATATGGTTTTAGTTGCTGTACCTTACCATACTGTATCCCTTTCTGTATATGCAGGGTGGATACTGATGTTGTGACTGTTGGCAGGTGAGTTTATGGCCAATGGACAAATCACGCAAATGGTGAAGAAAAATTAATATGTGGTAGCTACCAAGACCCCACTACTATATTATGAACTCTTGGTGGTACTTCATAGCCAAACGCTAGTGTATCTGGTTTCCTGTGCTATTGTAGTCATTTTTTTAATTTTATGGGATCATCATAATGTAATTGTTTACTATTACAGTATATTCATGCTATCATTAAAGAGTTTCGGTCTATAATTGTGGGTTACTGAAAGGTGATGCGCTGATGCTGGCTTTTTGAGTGAACACTGAAGTTTCACAGGCACTGAAGGGCTGGGTCGGGATTAAAGACATGCACGGGTAACGTAGCAGTAAGTTACTTCCAACTATCACTACAGCAGGTATGAAACAGCTGGCTATAGCTATGTACGGCCCTGCATGGGCCGGAGTCATGCTATAACGAGTCAGTGGAGGCATACTGTGGCGAATTTAAAACAAATCAGTGACTGGACTCACAATTAAACCAAGAGTTGACAGCACAATGAAATCAGCCAGCTCGCTATGGCTAACCACTTCCACACTGTTTCGGTTTGGGAATTGAGGCGGGCGCCTCACATCTCGACGTCATGGTGGCAAGTTTGAATCTTCAAAGAGCACAAAAGCGATCTCATAAACCAACGAACAACTCTTAGCGAAATTAAATGTACAGATATATTGTGTAAAAAGCCCCTGATAGCCACAGCCTTTTTACAATACAACTTCATGGTTGAAAGAAAATCGCTCCAATGGGATGCGATGGCGAAGAAAATTAAAGAACGATGCACATTTGAATAAATAATTTAATTAATGCATTGTAAATGGGTGGGCGATGGAACAAACTACTCCAACAATTCGCCTGACTTTTCGTGTAGTGGTTACTCATTATACAAAGGTTACATGCCCTTGGTTTCAAGGCAGAATCTTTTAGTAAGGCTGAGATTTCGCCATGCGGATTTTAAAAGATTGCATAATCAATCCCTCATGTAAATGACTCACAGTAGTGGTCGCGTGTTTATTATTGTTTTGTGGACGCGCACTTTATGCTTCTTGGCCTCGCGACTCACTACCGTGAGTCTTGATGTAATATACGTATATATATGCTGGCCTTTGACTATATTTTTTACAGGTAAGCAGAAGAACAAGATTTTAAGTGACATTTGTATGATTTTACCCATCCAAAAACAGCTTATAGCTGTAAAAAAAGAGCGCGTCCAAGTAAAGCAGAGTTAACTGCGACAAAAAGTAATGATATCATAATGCGGCCATGTGCGAGGTGTGCAAGTTGTAAAATTAATATTAGCTAATCAGATAATACAATGTTATTGTTAAAATGTTAATGAGAACTATGTGATGCTGCTAGTTTTTAAGTGTGTGAGCATCTTCATAAATGCCACATAAATTTAATTCTCAATAAAGCAATGTGTATAGATTCTCTGATAGTAATAAATAGTTTGAGTTTGGCCACCTTTCCTTTGTTCGTAGCATTGCTGTATACAGGAAAGGCTGCCAAACTCAAACTATTTATTACTATCAGAGAATCTATACACATTGCTTTATTGAGAATTAAATTTATGTGGCATTTATGAAGATGCTCACACACTTAAAAACTAGCAGCATCACATAGTTCTCATTAACATTTTAACAATAACATTGTATTATCTGATTAGCTAATATTAATTTTACAACTTGCACACCTCGCACATGGCTGCATTATGATATCATTACTTTTTGTCGCAGTTAACTCTGCTTTACTTGGACGCGCACTTTTTTTACAGCTATAAGCTGTTTTTGGATGGGATTTCAATACTTTTTGTTAGAATAAGCAATGCACTGTTGATAACAGTAGGTGAGTTTCCATGGTTTTGACAGAAACCCCAGATTACAGTGACAGAATATTAAAATATAACTGTAATTTTAGTGGCCAGAGCCGCCCACATTGGGGGTAACTGGGGTATTTTGCCCCTTACCACAGCCCGAAAGGGGCCCCTTGAATACCTGTTTAAAGAAAGATCGATATACTCTAATAGAGCAGTCAGGATCTAGACCCTTCCTTGCCCCTGGGCCCCTCTTTAACTCTTTTCCCTGGGCCCTCTAATTTCTCTGGATGGCCCTGTTAGTGGCATGCAACTGCAGTCAACTAACTTTAACTAATAAACCCTTAACAACACTTTGCCTTTCATCTTGTACTGCATTGAAATGATCAAGATACTCTATTAGAGCAGTCACAAAACAGCTGTAACACAGCAATCAATATTTAGCATAGTTACAACTTCTGCTTAGCATCGGATTGTATAGTTTAAATTACTAGCTACTTACAGACTTTACAATATAAAAATATGGCACTTGTAGAAATGTGACTGTTCTATTAGAGTATCTCGATCTACTTCAAGCATTGACTAATTCAAGTGAAGAAGCTACGCCCCTGCCAAGAGATCTTGTGAAATGAAATGAGAATAGTAAAGAAAAGGCAAGCATGTACAGAGACAATAGAGGGGCGCGTAATTATGTCCTGTTGTAAATAAACGCCTTTAAAATTTATATTACTACTAAATAAACGCACCAGAATAGGCTTGTGTGGCTGTTGTCTCCAAGGTTGTCTCATTACTTGTCTTTTCGTGTTGAAGGGATTTAGTCGCAATTGGTGAGTTTAACTATACATGTATTTGTGTTGTAAAACTTAATTGTAAAAAGGCGATTAGCACATATCATGATAAACATGTATTTGTCACAGTAGAGTCTCTCACGAAGTCACGATTATTACGAGACATTGGACCAGGGTAAAAAATTTACTGCTATATTTAGAGGTTGTAGCGTTTGTATATCTTAGTATCTTAATAAATAATCCCCCATGATCACTAATCACTAATAGTACAGTGAAAACTGGTCATTATTCAGGCCGTAAGGACAAAATTTTCTAACCTTGCCTTTTAAAGAGGTGGCTGCATTATGCGGCCTTGAAAAAGGTAAGAAGCATGCTGTTCTAACTGGCGATAGAGATGGATTTAGTGTATGACAGCGTATGAGGCAGTGAGTGCTGGCAGCAAGGGGGCAGCCAATCTGTTAGAGCACCAAAAGCACTGCTTCAGACATAGGCAGTTGACTGTCAGCCCCAAGTGTAAAAAGTTTCACTATTGGTCCTTATAAGCTCCTGATGAAGAAAGTGATGAAGTCATTATCCATAGGATATATTTTTCAGAGTATCCATTTCAGTTCTACAATATAGTAGCCAAGCATAAGATGAACATAACACAGCATTCCAGTAGTTTAGTGGTGACCACAACACTGCCTGAGCTAAACTGTGGTGAGATTTGAAACTACCAGAAGCCCTGGAATGTCTTCAACACATGAAATACCAAATATCTAATGCCTGGCTTTCATCCACAGTGGACCTGTCTTGGTGGCCACTTGTACAGAAGGGAAACAGCTGCCACACAGTCTTGCGAGCGAAACAGCTAGTTGCCACACCCCTTAATTATCAATTTGTAAAATCTTTAGCAAAATTGTGTGTGCGAGCAAGTGCGATGTGGCAGTGCCGTGTATATGGTTGCTGCCTAGCAGTGACACATCACGAGTATTGAAGTCACAATGCGTTACTGTATCATCCATCTAAATACAATCTCTGAATGTGTCATTTTGTGTAGAGAGCAATCTTCCACAAGAAGTGACCTGCAGGTTTCAGTGTATATTGTTAACCATTAATATAGTTCACAATATTGTGAACTATATATACAGTGAAACCTCACTTAGTGGCCACCTCCTTAATAAGACCACCTCATTATATTGGCCACCTCTAGTAGGTCCCAAATATAGCTAAGCATTACTTATGACCTCATTAATAAGGCCACCTTGTTATTCAGGCCAAATTTTTTGGTCCCACAGCTTGCCATATTAATGAGGTTTCATGGTACTTATGTGAATTTTTATTTTTCGTAACTTTTCTTCAGGTTTACTGATGGGCACTATGAAGCATTGTTGACTGGTACGTGTATAATGTGGTGACTTGAAATGCTAAAACAGTACGTAGCATGTCTTGTATGTACATGTAATGTGTTGTAATGTGTCCACACATCCACACATCTTAGAAATAAATATAATTGTATTCTCTATAAATAGTCAGTTCCATTGTGCCACTGGGTCATAAGTTGGTTGAGTATGGATCATCCAGGGCACTTGAGTCACATTTTGTCCTGGCCAAGTGGATCTCATCCACTGACAGAATATACAGGATCAGATCACGTGTATAAATTACGGTGGAATTTGTTTATTGCCACCTTCACTCATTCAGCAGGTAACAGTGTATAAATTCTCAATTGGAATTGGCTTTTCAAGAGTGGTTGTCTTTCTATACTAGTGGCCATTAAGATAGGTTGTACTGATAGAGTGTACATACTAGAGATGCAACAATATCCTCCACTTAGTGTCGTTTGATAGTGATGCAATGGAGACTATGTATTATTGCATTTGAATACTATACTATTATATTGCAACTCTAGCACGTATTTATAACAGGAATGTTTGTTAACTGTTTAGACATACTGGAGCCACACCCACTCATCTGGATTCTACAAATGGAGTCATACCAACTTGTTGTCATCATACTTACTCGTTACTCCCATTGTGTTTGGATGAATCTACATGCCGTCATGTGAGACTTGCTACCATGGTGGGCCACTGGAAAACATTTGCATAGCAGTTATATTACAGTCATTATTGTACAATTCTTACATTATTGTTGTGAAAAGTGTTTGGTATTCATGTGTCTCCTCTGTATGTTGTAATTACATGTGTAATTTTGTGTGGGGGTGCTATAAAATGCAATAATGCATGGTGACAATTGTATTAGGCGATTTTGCACACTTCCTTTTAAGCTCGCTACATGTGCTAATTACTCACAGCTTGTGTCAACAACTGGTAACCGCAGTTGTACTCTTGTGTCATTCTTTAAGCCGCGCCCTTAGAGGACAAATTATGTGGGGGCGACTAATTTCAAAACGAAGGATGGTATGCAGCACCATAGATTATATCTATGGACTATAATCTATGGCAGCACACTTCTTGGTGGCTATATGTACTGATTAACTACATAGAGCGCCAGTTCATCAATACCCAGTGACCGCAGTTGTGCTTTGCGTCATTCTTTAAATTTCGAGTAAAATTCTTAGAGAGCAAATGACGCGTGGGGGCGACTAAATTCAAATTTCAAACTAGCCATTCTCAAAAACAAATGTTTCAATCTGAACGAAACTTTCAGAACAGTTTAAAGACACATTGCCCTACATGCCAAGCGAGTATTGCGGAAAACAACAATCTGGGATTTGTATTTGGCCTCTAGGTCGACTGAGGACGACTGAAACTTCGTTTGGTGCTGAAATCACGACTGTAGGGTAATCATGTATGGTGAAATCGATGATGTGAATCTTGAGGTGATTGAGTGAATACTGAAGCGATAACAGGGCGATCAATGTTCGGAATGCACAAAGGAACGCAAGGCATACACCTGCGGTTGCGTCTAACCGCATGCGATAAAAAAAAAAAAATGAAACTTCCCCTTTGATGTCGGCAACCTCGATCACGAAACAATCGGCATGGATTTGCTTCACTGCTTGTGTGGTAGTTACTAGTGACACGATGAGTTCAACTCCAGAGTTTCAGAGGGATAGCGTAAGTGACGGGTGGATTACAGGAAGGCTGAATTTGACAACGTTCGTTCTTGTAAAATCCTCACGTAGTGGTCGCGTCATTTATTGTCTGCGGCGCGCGTTTCTGCTTTACTGGCCGCGCGACTCACTACCGTGAGTCTTGATATTATTTTGAACTTCACTTTAGTTGTTGAATGTCGCATGTATGATGGATCTCAAATGGGCATGTATAGTTGGTTTTCATGTTATAACTCCTTGATGATTTCCATTACACTACTGGACTTGATAGTTTACTGATACATACAAAAAATTAACTAGTTCACTTAAGTGTTTTAGTCAGAAAACAAATTGTACTATTGCCGACTGCTCTTCTATTAGAGTATCTCAATTATGTGACTCTTATGCATGTTTGGTACATAGCCTATTTTATTTTGACTTTATAAATGTTTTTGTAGCACTCTAACAGAACACACATATTTCTGAGCGCTTCTAATACAATATTCTAGAATTTCCATTGATAGCTAGATCTAAAACTGACTTTACCATTCTGGTGTAGTAAACTAGAGCTTTCATTTATTATTATCATTATTACTATATAGGCCCGGGGCACATACAGCCAAGTACAATCACCAACGGGACAACCCACCAATAAGGCAGTACAGTGTGTGTGTGTGTGTGTGTGTGTGTGCGTGTGCGTGTGTGTATTGGCACATAAATACAATTATAATCAGATGCTTAAGCTTTATTGGGTATAATCAAGACAACAGCCATGTGTACTCTAATATAATTATATACATATATAACAGGCCCTCAGAATTCATACTGACCAGCAAATGCTTAATTAGCTAGGATATTAATTTATGTATCTGTACACAGTTTGTGTCCTTCTCATGTGATACCAGCTGCTTAAATGAGGATGGATCAGCATAGACAGTGGAAGAGGGGGTCTGTATTGTGCAATAGTCATCATGTGAACTCCTGCAAGGTTTCTGATCACAATCTAGATTCTCTAATAGAGCAGTCACCCCAATAGAACAGTCTTCCTAATACAACAATCAAGCATGTATTAAAATAGATAGCATTTTATTAACAGCTAAATCCACCAAAAATGCCCTCAAATTCAATCTCCTGATACCTAATTTTCAACAATTTCCTGGGGGGGCATGCCCCCAGACCCCCCTAGAATTAGCATGCTTTGCACACTTACTACTACCAACATAAATTTTGGGCATCCCTAATTCTAGCACCCTTGCACCTCCTATGATCAGGATGATGGATTAAGACATGGCTGGAGTTGCCAAGGGCAGACCACAGTGCTACCTAGGACAAAAGAAGCTGAGTATTTCCACTTTGTGTCACACACAACCATTATCTGACTCATCCGCTGAGTTACACTTTTAAGTATGAGATGGGCTGATATGTCAAAAAATGGTCACATGGTGTCTTGGATACACTGCAAGATGGTGTAGCAGATTGCTGTGAAAGGTGGCAGTGCCTTCATAGGAATACTCATGGATATGGCACAACAGTGGTGTGCGGACACTGAATGGTAGCTACAGTAGTGATTGGCACTTCACGGCTACAAGAGATAAATATGTTATTTATTGTTACTGGGTAGTTAAATACAAACACAGTACAAACAAACAATGCAAACAGTATTATATACAACATGAAAACATAGTCTACCTCTGTTAATAATCCATCTGAACACATGTACTGGCAGCTGACATGGCGACTTGGGACTTACAGTGGCACCTGGCACTTGTATGAATACTTAGAAAACAAAGATCTGGGCACAAACGATTAGTAGACAAGTTAGTAGTAGACCTGCTGTAGTGTTCGTTCACCATGTTTAAGATTAGTACGCCATTTTATGATCACGAGATACAACAGTATGCGTACAGCTATGCGATTACATAATATTACATCATATGCATATACAATCACGTATACCTACTACAGCAATACTACACCCCTCCCCCCCTAGTCAGTTACTAGTCTCTTCTATTAGGTGAGAAGGAGGTTGACAAGTTCTTGCTGATCGATGCAGTGGGGCACTGGTACCATCAGAAGTGGTGCTAACTGCAAACTCTAATACTTCATCTTCTGGTTCAGACACTGGTAAAGGTAGCTAGAATGAACATCACGTCCTTCTTTCTGTTTAGTTTGACTCTGTCTAACATTGTGTCCAATACTTGGTTGTAACAAATCTAACGTTGTACGTAACTGTTTTCCAAACATCAGTTCAGCTGGAGGTGCTCCAGTAGTAAAGTGTGGGGTCACCCTGTACTTAAACAAGAACCGAGATACTTTATTCTCAACACTACCCCCAGACATTCTCTTCATTGCAGTCTTAAAAGTCTGCACGACCCTTTCAGCCAAACCATTAGAGGATGGGTGATATGATGAAGTCTTCACATGAGTGATCCCATTTTGCTTCATAAATGATGGCTAGTAAATGCTGATCCATTGTCAGAAACTACTGTCTCAGGTAAGCCCAAAATCACAAATGTCTGTTGAAGTTTCTGAATAGTGACTGCTACAGTACTTGACTGAGTAACGTGAACTTCTAGCCATTTGGTATGAGCATCCATTATGATCAAAAACATCCTATTCATAAAAGGACCCGCATAGTCAATATGAATTCTTGTCCATGGCTCTTCTGGCCACTCCCACAAATGTAGTGGTGACACTTGTGGGCTGTTCCTGCTGGACTGACAAGCACAACATGACTTCACCTTCTCTTCAATCGCTGAATCAAGTTCCAGCCACCATACGTAGCTGCAAGCCAACTGCTTCATTCATTCCATGCCAGGGTGTGCCTCATGTAATAGCTCTAACACCTTCTTCCTCCCTTAAGGCGGTACCACAACACGGATACCCCTCAGTATACAGCCACTCTCAACACTCAGTTCAGTTCGTTTGTTATAATATGGATGGAGATCCTTGTCTTTAGGTGGTAGCATCCACCCTTTCTGTAGCAAATTCTTAACTTTAGCCAAGACAGGATCCTGGGCTGTCCACTTCTTGATCATGGTAGCTGTAACTGGAGTAGAATTCAACTGTTCAAGGAGATGGATGGTGTCTGCTGGAATTGGAACAATAGTAGGGGCTGTGGGCAAAAGCAATCTACTCAAAGTGTCAGCATTGGAATTTAACTGGCCAGACTTTTACTCTATAGTGTAACTGTAGGCTGAAAGTGCACATCTCTGTATTCGAGCAGAGGCTAACGGTGGAATGACTCTACTAGAATCAAATAAATGTGACAAAGGTTTGTGGTCAGTGAAAATAACATAGTGACGGCCAAATAGGTATGGATGAAACTTTTTCAACCCAAAAATGATATATAGCTAGAGCTTCTTTATCAAGTTGACAATATTGCTTCTCAGCAGGGACTAGAGTATGTGATGTGTAAGCTATGGGTCGCTCAGCTACATCACTAAAATGGTGTGCCAAGACAGCACCCACCTCATACGGAGATGCATCACATGACAATATTAACTCTAAATCACTATCATAATGTCTAAGTAACTCACTTGAAATCAACCCTGACCGTACTGTGTCAAAAGCTTTCTGGTGCTGTTCTTTCCACCAAAAACGAGTACCTTTCTGAAGTAACTTGTATAAAGGAGCTAAGGTGGTTGACAAATGTGACAAAAACTTTCCATAGTAGTTGACAAGGCCAAGAAATGCCTTTAATTCTGACACATCCTTGGGTACAGGTGCCTTGGAAACAGCTTCTAGCTTGGAATCTGATGGTTTGTGTAGTAGACACATTAGGTTTCTATGGTAATTATGTAATTGGTGTGATGTAACCACATAATGTATGATGCATCCTTAGAGTTGTTGTAGTAGGCTTTTATGAGTTGTTGTGTAGTTTGCGCTATCTAGTTATTTTATGAGAATCTAGTTAGAGTGATTCCAAAACCGAATGGCAAAGTTCGAATCTGTGTTGACCTGACAAAACTTAACACAAGTGTTTGCCGTGAGCGTCCCATCTTGCCATCTGTAGAACAAACATTAGCCCAAGTTGGAGATGTAAAGTATTTTTCAAAACTTGACGCTAATTCTGGTTTCTGGCAAATTGAATTAGCATCCTCAAAACTGACAACATTTATTACTCCATTTGGGAGATATGCCTTTAATCGTCTTCCATTTGGAATAACCTCTGCACCTGAATATTTCCAAAGAAAGATGAGTGGTATTTTGTCAGACCTTGATGGAGTTGTCTGTCTAATTGATGACATTATAGTTTATGGCAAAACAGAACAGGAACATGATCAGCATCTCAAAGCAACTCTCAGGAGAATAAGTGAAGCAGGCCTTACACTTAGCAAAGAGAAGTGCGTTTTTGGTGCTACCAGCATCAGTTTCCTAGGCCAAACTGTAAACAGTGAAGGAATTCAGCCTGACCAAAACAAGATCCGTGCAATTTGTGACATGAAACCACCAAGTAACCTCACTGAACTTCATCGATTTCTTGGTATGATTAATCAACTAAGCAAATTTTCTCCACATTTAACTGACAAGACTCAGCCTTTGTGAGAACTCCTTAGTACTAAAACTCAATGGGTATGGGGAGAAGCACAAGACAGAGCTTTTACAAGTCTCAAAGATGCTATCACATCCAGTGAAGTTCTCATAATGTATGATCCAACTCTAGAAACCATTGTTTCTGCCGATACTTCAGCATATGGACTGGGAGCCGTTTTACAACAGAAAACAGAAAGATTGCAGCCTTCGTCCAGTTGCATATATTTCTCGAGCATTAAGTGCAGCTGAACAGAACTATGCCCAAATTGAAAACGAAGCCCTTGCTGCAACCTGGGCTTGTAAAAGATTCCAACAGTATTTGTTGGGTATGCACTTCAAATTGGAAACGGACCACAAACCTCTTGTTCCACTGCTATCTACAAAGAGCCTTGACGAATGCCAATAAGAGTACAACGTTTTAGACTACGCCTGATGAGATTTAGTTACTCGATTTATCATGTTCCTGGAAAGGATATTTGCACAGCAGACACTCTTTCCAGAGCACTAGTTCTGACTGAAGACCACACTGCAGAAGCCTTTCATAAAGAGGTAAATGCTTATGTTAATCTTGTTATTGATCATCTTCCAGCTACTACAAAGAGGCTACAGGAGATCAAATGTCTCCAAGATCAAGATGAAACCTGTCAGAAACTTAAACTATATTGTCAAAATGGGTGGCCAGCCAGAAAACACCTGAGTGGTATGCTGAAGTACTACATTCCTGTTAAAAATGAGCTGAGTGTTAACAATGGTATTCTCCTAAGAGGCAATCGACTGATTATTCCTTCCTCTCTCTGTCCTGAGATTATTAAAAAATTACATTCTGGTCATCAAGGCTTTACAAAATACCAACAGCGAGCTAAAGATTCAGTGTGGTGGCCAGGCATAAAGAAGGACATTGAAGAAAAGGTTTCAAACTGGATTGTTTGCTCTAAGCACAGATTGAACCATGTGGAGCCATTGTTGCCATCACCATTTCCAAATAGACCATGGGAGAAAGTAGGGACTGACATTTTTGAATGGAGAAATTCTAGCTATTTACTAGTCATAGATTACTATTCTCGTTACATTGAGGTTGCCAAGTTGTCTTCCATGACATCACAAAACATAATACAACATCTTAAGTCAATATTTGCTCGTCATGGCATTCCTGAAACTGTCGTTTCAGATAATGGTCCACAATATTCAGCAGCATTGTTCAAGTCATTTTCTGAGCAATACAGTTTTACACATGTTACAAGCAGCCCAAAATACCCTCAAGCCAACGGTGCAGCAGAAAGAGCTGTCAGAACAGTAAAAGGTCTGTTAAACAAAAGTAATGACCCATATTTAGCAATGCTTGCTTACCGTTCTAATCCTTTAGAGAATGGTTATAGTCCAGCTGAACTACTGATGGGGAGACGGCTATGTACTACTATTCCAGTACTCCCAAAGCAGTTAAAGCCAAAGTTACCAGATGCCAACAAACTGAGGAAAAAGGAGAAGTCCATGAGAAAAAGACAAAAAATCAACTTTGATCAGTGACATCGTGCAAAGGATTTAATTCCCTTGCAAAAAGGAGAGTCAGTTTGGATAATTGACATTGAAGCAGAAGGTGTAGTCACAGAAGAACTATCCAGCAGATCCTATATGGTCCAAACACCTTACCACTATTACAGACGAAACAGAAGAGATTTGATACCTCTAGCCAACCAAGAAACAGCTTCAAGTGTTGACAATCCAATACCAACACCAACAGAAATTCCAGACGAAACTTTTATCACTGTTTCAGATGAAAACCCTTCTGTAGTTCAGACTAAAAGTGGAAGAATTTCTAGACCTTCTATACGGTTTGTTGAGAGTGAACAATGACAAACATTTTGTAGCATGCATCATACTTAAGGAGGGAGATGTAGTAGACACATTAGGTTTCTATGGTAATTATGTAATTGGTGTGATGTAACCACATAATGTATGATACATTCTTAGAGTTGTTGTAGTAGGCTTTATGAGTTGTTGTGTAGTTTGTGCTCTCTAGTTATTTTATGAGAATCTAGTTATAGTGATAGAGCAAATACTATTACAGCCCGCACTGTTGTTTCCCAATTGTTAAACGCCTGTAAAACCCAAAGGGAAGGTAATTCACAAAGTCTGAGGAGAGTCGCCACACCCGTATTTTCGGCAGACCACCAGGGTGTAAAGGATCTATGAGACCACCAAAAAGATACAGACTTCAGTTCGCTTTACTTCTTACGTAAAAGCTGCTTTTACCATTACTATAATGATTTTGCTCACATGGGTGCTTACGGACAAACATAGATAGGTAGGGCAAGTTAGGCAGGGAAAGTTACGCGTGGGAAAAGTTTCGCAAATTACACTCTACTTTGTATACCGGCGTAAAAGTTTCGTGATGCTGATTTGCTAACCGGTGTAAAAGTTTTGCAATAGCTACTGCAATTGCAAAATTCGCGAAACTTTCCCCGCCTACGGTAGCCGGAACTGGAATCAGGAATGGAACGGAATGGTCACTCTGATGACTCCACTATCAAGCACACTAGTTTCTGCTGACCCCTGTACCAGTTTATGGCTTCAGGCCATTCCTTGTGATTCTTTAGGCCTATCCATGTCCTCACAGGAGTTTGTATGCTCTCTTCGATACTGGCTTGGTGTCCCTCTCTTTTCTGCTACTTCTCCAGTTCGCTGCCCATGTGATAGTGTTGTTGATCAATTTGGTGATCATCTACTGGGCTGTGGACATGGACCCACGCGTATACATAGGCACGATGCTTTCTGTGATGTGATTTATCATGCTTTACTTCAGGACAACACTGGTTGCCGTAAAGAGCAATGGTGTGCTGGCTCCCGATTGGATCGCCCAGGTGATGTTTTTCACCCTGATTTTGTGCATGGGAAGCCTGCGTACTTCGATGTTACTGTGCGTTGTCCATTACACGAATCTTTGTTGGGTCGGTCTGCAGTTTCAGCAGGTGTGGCTGCTGCTAAGGGAGAAGAAGACAAGGATGCTCATCATGATGAGCTTGGGCAGGCTGTTGGACATGTCTTTGTCCCCCTGGTGGTTGAGTCCTTGGGTTTGTGGTCTGCTGCTAGTTGTCCTGTCTTGTAGGATATTGCTTTAAGGACAACCACCAGGAGTGGCATTTCTCGTGGCCTAGCTTACCGCCATCTGCTAGAGCAACTCTCTGTTTGTCTGTGGCACCACAATGCCTGGACATTTTTACATCTATTTAGCCTATTGTCTGGCAGTCCTTTGTGGGAGTTGAACTCTGTTTCATGTTCCCACTCCCTGCAGTTTTGTCAGTAGTCTGCAGGGCTTTCTTCTTAAAGGTCCACTGAAATGGTAAAAACAACTTTAGCTATTATCAATCCTTGCTACTAATGGGATAGGTTGATGCATATGGTTTAGTCTGATTTTGCTTTGTTTAGTAGATATAATACATTTTAGTATATTGCGGTTTGTCAATTAACTTGCGTCATAACGCATCATACCAAGAAAACTTCAGTACGCGTGTGATACACAGAAGTGTCTATTTCGGTCCATGTACAGCAAGTTTCGGTTTAATTTCAAGTCATACTAGCCACAAAGACTTGAAATACGGTAAGAAGTTGTTCTGCAACCAGTTACAAGTCTATGGGAGTGGGTTAGTTAATGTACGCTAGGTGGTGTGGTGAAGAACGCTCGAGACATCTGTGAAAGGGGCTGTAAATCGACAACACAGTGGTGGGAGCGAGCTGCAGTTCGTTCCTTGGCTGTTTTGAATGCGTTTAAGCACGTATCCTTCCCAACACAGCGGGTAGAGAGGTATAGCAATTGTGGTGTGAGTTGGCACCACTCTCACTTGATTTTAGTACGAGGATATTGGCGAGCGAATCAGGTAAGTCTAACAATCGCACGATCGTTTGTGTGTGTGATACTGCTAACCCAGCTTCGTAAACAGACCGAACTAACAGCCTGCTACAGTGAAACATGCAGCGATTCGCGCGTACCGAGAGGAGAAGGTGGTTCAAGCCCAAGCACTACAGCAACAGCTACACTCCAGACTTCGCTTTTGTTTACCAACAGAACTCTTCAGTGATCTTGGAATGCTACAATGTCGAAAAGAAGTGCTGGGTAATGCTACTGCACTGTGACTTTGTCAGCCTTTCCCATTATAAAGTGTGCAGTTACAGTACTTCCGGTTCTTGGTCTGACGTCACATCGTGACGTAACTAGACTTTGTGGCATAACTCTGCACAACAACATAATTGAATTATCAAAAAGGTGTTTTCGTGTATTGCATGATACAAACTACTTATTCATTCAATAAAATGGCTAGTGAAATTTCCATTTCAGTGGACCTTTAAGGCTCCTGTCGGGGTTTTGCTGTGTGTATGCTGGCAGTCCGTGCAGTGTTTTTGTAGGTCTGTAGGTTCTAGGTTTAGCTGCTTTTTGTCTTTTATAAATTAAATTAGGTTTAACTTCTAGCTAGAGATCAGGGAGGATGGGAGTGCCATTAGGGCTGGAATTTAAAAAACACTAGTATGAAGGTAAGTTTTTGGTGAGTTCGAGGCGAGCGGTAGTGCTAAAACCCGGAAGGGGGCGTGCGCCAAGTTAATAAATCGATTTTGCAGTTTCTTACTATCACATAGTGACTAGAATTGTGCTGAAGTTAATTTTTGTCTCCTTGCAGGCATGTTAAAAAATCGCTCGACGTTTCTATTTAATGCCCACTGCATTAATGCGTTTTGCAATTACTTACACTGAATAACTATCATTTACCTGCTAAAATATTATTTTGTAAGTACTGTAAGCATATGATTGACAGCCACTAACATACACCGTGGTTAACTCTTGTAAATTATTACCAATGCTGGCACACTTCAGAAAACCATCCTCGCTGTTACTAAAGGCTTGGACGCGACTATAACATGAAAATGCTACAGTCAATGGCGGATCCAGGATGGGGCATTTGGGGCAAATGCCCCCCCCTCAAGAAATTGCATACAAGATCGAGATACTCTAATAGAGCAGTCAATTACTCTAATAAAGCAGTCACAATGTTCATGAGGCAGTGTAGCTTACCTATGAAGCCATAAATAGGATTTTATTTTACATAACAGACGTGATATAGTCGGTAAGGATAACTAGCTATTATTGTTGTGACCTTTTTTTTTTTTTTTTTTTTTGGTCTTCAACTGGTTTTCAGCAAGTTTTTTTGGTCTTCAACTGTTTTTCAGAAAGGTGCCCCCCCACTTTCTAAACTCTGGATCCGCCCCTGACAGTAGTTTACCTTTTAGAATGATAAGGAAGTAATTCTACATCAGGATCAAACAGAATTTGATGGATTGGTAAGAACACAATATGCCACATTGCGGCCATTAAATAGAAATTCCGAGAGCACGATTTCTAGCATGCATATAAGTAGAAGGAAACAAACTCTAACACAATTCTAGTCACTGTGTAGCAGTTGAAAATGATGTAAAATCCGTTTCAAACGATTTTTCTACTTGGTGCTTGCCCTAATTGGTTCTGTTCCATTCCGTTCCGGCTTTTAGCACTACCCGAGGCGAGCTAGGGTTGGAGCGAGCGTCTATCCGCGAAACCGGGGCCTGCCGGGCCAACCCTAGCTCGCCTCGAACCATAAATAATAGGTAAGGTATATAATTTTATTATCTATGCTCAAACTCACCAAAAATTTACCTTCATACAGACAGTGAAAGACATCACTATGTTTAACAGGTTAGGTTAGGGTTAGGGTCGGGTTCAGCTTTGGTTTCTTCTTCACCTGGTTTAGTCGTTCCGTTCCATTCCTGATTCCGGTTGATCATTATAATTTGCCGATAGGTACACACACACACACACACGCACACACAGTTTTTACGAAGACAATTTCATTAAACCAGGCGCGCGCCGAAGGCCGACTGTGGGCGTGCCTGGTTTTAAAATCGCGCTGGAATACCTACATTAAAAACTTAACATATGCAATGTAAAGTTAGAGGGCTTTGAAAGATCGTCTTTCCATGAGTTTCCGGAAATATACGTAAATCCGTTTTGTAGTGTGCCTTTTTCGAGGGGGCGCTTATAGTCTCTAATAGATAAGCGCCACCACGAAGAAAATAGTGGTCTGGCCACGCGAGACTAATTAATACTCTTCGTAGACCATCGCGTGCCACACCCGCTTGCAGAAATCGTACGTGGAATCACGCCCAGTCAATTAAAAAAATTATAAGACTAGTTTCCTAAATAGCTACGACCCGTGTTTTAATAACACGCTAGTTGAGCTCCCAAAATTAGCTCTTGGCGCACGCCCCAGTTTTAATCAACCAAGGTCAGCTGCATAGTGAACTGGCGAGACCAAAAATGTATGCGTTATTGCCTGTACAAACATGTCGTAACACGTGCACAGTGCTCACGAGACTCAACTGATTGCAAGATAATAATTTACAAGAGTCACATTAGCTAGCTAGTCAAACTCAAGCGTTCCGTCAAAGCCGGCGTCCCGAAACGCTTTCGCGGAGTTACCGGGAATTTCAGTAAAAAAATTGTACTGTTTGCGTGATGACGTCACCTGGTTCAAAACAACGTGATTACATCATTAAGCAAAACGCCTGTTTTCAAACGGAACTGAAATCCCCGGTAGCTAGATATATCGTACAGCGTAATAATTCGACGGGGGAAAATTTTGACGAATTCATTATTGTCAAATATTTACAAGGAAAATTTTGACGAATGTGCTGATTTCAGTATTCTAATTAACCAGTCACGTGAGCTTTGACGAGGAAAATTTGACGAATTGCAACAATTCGCCAAATTCGTCAAAATTTCGCCCCGTTAAATTATTACGCTGAACGGTATAACTTTAGCTGCTTATAGCTACTGCACTGTATTCCCGACAAGAGTTTCTGACTCCCTGTATTCACAGGCTTTAAGCCAGGTCGTCCTTCATGTAGTTATTGGTGTATATGACTATAACGTACGAGCATAGCCGAAAACTACGCGCATCACGGCCACCTTTTCCATGCAGTAGCATGGAGCACACGTTTTGTTGTGCAATTACAAATCAACCCAAGGGAAGAATTGCTACTTTAAACTTAAAAGGCTAATAAACTATATACTGAGGGGATCTACCGTATTATCATCATGCCGGTGGAGATGGGAAATATGCTTAATTGTCTTCCCATTTCATATATAGCTACATTTATATATGTATCACAACTATATATACTTACTAATATCGTGGACAAGAGAAAAGTTCTGGTCTTTCATGAACTCCAAACAAATGTCCAAATTCTCACGCATTTGATACTGGTTAGTGGGATTCTTATTTATCCGCCCTACGTTACTGTGCACTTTCTTATTAGATATAGTCTCCAACAAAGCAATCAATGCCAATCCATCCCTAAAATCAGTCTGAATGTCATCACCTCTGTACGTATGTGACACGCCTTTTAGCACCTTTTTTATCCATTTAGTGAATGTTGCTTTTTGAAACTCTACCCACTTTGGAGTACTCTCCGGCGCGATGCCTATAGCTTCTTCCGCATTGCCTTCTATGCATTGTGTGCTCATGGTTTAGCTAGCTATATATATACTACAAATCCTCTAAATTCCGTACGCTATACATTTTGTAACATTGTCAGTCATGCGTAATTGCGTATACCCTCTAAATGGTATGAACTTTATATTTATAACTATTCCGCTTGTGTGCAAATTCTTCGCATGCATGCATAGCTCATATTATAGCTATAAGTATATATATATATATATATATATACAGGGAATACGTGTGCATGCAGTGTGTATGTGTATGTGTGCAAATAATTATATAGAATGTATACTAAATGCACAAGATGAGGGATGCATGCAGGTAAAACATATATGAACTATTTATTAGGGCTTGGATTGAATATTTGCTCATAAGGATTTTGATTGATTTATTATTTTATACTCACAACAATCGGCACAGTGCCGTTCCTCCTTGTTGGAGTGATAGCTACAAAAATACAAAAACAACAAGTTTTCAAGATTATACATTTGATGAAGCCTATAAAAATTTCAACACATTAATTTACATATTATAGACTTCTATAAAATAAAATAATCTGCAATTTCTAAATATGAAGTCAATTATGATGTACAGTAACTAGCCAGACCAGTTTTCTTCTTTGTCATTGAGTAGGGGAAAAGGGTTTGGTCCAGTTCAAACACCTACACTTGTTCTATGGTACTGGTTGTGGCCAGGATGGAAACATGCATGTTCCATCAATGGTCTACAGTAGCATGTGCAGAAGCAATGCAATGGCGGATCCAGGATGGGGCATTTGGGGCAAATGCCCCCCCCCCCCCCCCCCCCCTCCCTCAGTAGAAGAGCCATAGCTGCTTCTTTTGATAGAAATACTATATACTTTGTCATAGTTGTCAGAACAAAATCAATTTATATAAAACTGCATATTATCACCATTTATTGCAAAGTCTAAAGTTAAAACAGCTGTCAAACTGTCACCCAGTACCTTCGTACGTACTAAGCGCTTCTAAAAATAATTATCGTATGGCTGGTGTTTAAGACTTACATAGCCTTGTAAACAGCTTTTAAGATTTCACAACCATCTGCAAAGGATAATCAACCTACTAAAGAGTGATCATTGCTGCTTAAAAATACAGCAACTAACAAGAGAATATGCTCTCCCCAACTGGCATCTACATAACTTAGCCTATTTGTGCCCCTCCCCTTGCCAGCTCCTGGATCCGCCCCTGCAATGATGTGATGATTGCATGCAAGTGTTCCCAGAACAAGTAAAGGTATCCAGACCCTTTTCTCTCTACTCAATGACAAAGAGAATAAAAGTGGTCTGCATGCACTGATTGTCATACAAAACTAGCTATAGTTAGTAGCTGACATGACATCAATCAAGAACCATGCTGAAATGTATAGGCTATAATTATGTTCACCACACAGATATACCATGCACACCATAATCGCAAGTTTAAAGGATTAATTAAATATATATATATAATATAGAAGTATCTTAATTACGAGATACTAATATATAAACTGTAGCTTTACAATATTAAATTTTAGTTCTAATCTATTGCATGTATACAAAAATACAAAACAGCTGTCAAGCAACATAAAATGCAATATACTATGTATTCTTGGAATCATAAACACTTTCTACAATAACATTTAAGGTGTAAACACTTTCCACCATAACATAATTTTAAGGCCTGTGGTATATGGTTGTAATACAACAAAAGTTGTGATCTAATATAGCCAATTGCATTCCCACAAACTATTTTATACTTTGTTATTCTATGTTAGCCAATAATTGTATGGGTATTTGAAATGCACATATATCCTAAAGTATTAATGAAACCACTGCATGTGGAATTGTGTAGGCCACTGCTTAGTCTGCTTGAAACCACCACTGTCCAGACTCAGTACTGTTTGACTTATGAATTCCTGCTGACCACCTGCATGATGGACACTGTATGATGGTCAAATTCAAAGTCTTACTATTATACTATATATGGACAAAATAAAAATTGAAAGTTTTAAAAGGGGAATATTAGAGATCACTGAGAAAATCTATGAAGCAATAAGAGATTGCTATAGGGTGCACTGTAAAAACAGGGGTGTTATGGTAGCACCAAATTGGGATGTCAAGCACACTGTGCACCACTGACATGCACCCTTTCAGCCTTTCTAACACCCTTTGGGGTGTCAGCCTTGAGTCTATCATGCTCCAAAATTTGCCAATTATGGCATTTCCCCAATTTTTTTGCCTATTATGCTTCTTTTTGTGCTTTTCAGAAAAGTGTTATGCTTTTATTTTGTGTTTTATCTTTGTGCAGAGAAGTTCTTCATATAATAGAATGTAAACCATGGAGAAGTGTCAATTCAACTGCAACATACAATTATTAGCAATAGCTTGAAATTTGGATGTGCCCCAGAATTAGTAGGCATATTAGAGCAGGGGTGCATATCTATAGTCCCTCAAAAGCTATAAAGATTTTATTGTCTAATATCTTTGTAGCTTTGTACGCAAATAATTATGTATAAAAATAAAAATAATATTATGTATGGTTAGCAATTGGTATTCAAAGGACAGCAACTGCTCAGTACAATAACATGTGACTTGAATTTGCAGTACCATGCCAAGAACATATTAGCTTCCTGGGAACAAACACTTAAATGATTCTCATTCTCTCTGCTGCATGCGATGACTGTTCTATTTATAGAGCATTTGACAGTTCTATATAGAGAATCTCGATCATTTTGAAATATTTTCCTAGTTTGATATTAACCCCAATCTCACTGCATACCTGCAGAGACTCCACTATTATCTATGTCCAGACATTCACTAGCTATACAATTGTTATTTAGGCCATTATATGCCATACACTATTGGCCAAGTAGCCAATGCTTGTGAAGTGGGAAAGAAGACCATAAGATCCCTGCTTGAGCAGGCTGCTCGCATTCCTGTCTCCTGCTCATACAGAATTTTTAATTCTAGAGTCTCCCTGGACTCCAGGGAGACTCTAGAATTAAAAACTTCAGAATTAAAAGAATTAGAATTAAAAAGTTCAGAATTAGAATTAAAAAGTTTAGTTTGGGCAAACTCTATCGATTTGCCCAAACTGAACTTTTCTGCATGATATAATTATTATTTTTGCACTGTAATTTAATACTGTAAGTCTTGCCAGTGCTCCTGTACTGGCCATCCAGTGTTTGATATCCCTGAGTCTAGATCCCTGTACTTAAGTTGTATTTTGTCTTAACAAAACAAGATATCTCTCTCTCAGAGCTTCTAGCTACTGTATTGTCTTCCAATCTGGCTTCCAATAATCATAATCATTATATCACATTTTATTCAAAATCAGACGATGAGATGCTTTATATAATACCAAGTACAATAATTGAAGCTCACCTAAACTGCTTTTCCATGCTTTGGTACTAGACTAACTTACATGTATTCTGTAACCCCTTTTTCCCAAGTACTATCCCCCAATAGAACAATCTCCCTATTAGCAACATCACTGGCTTGACTCTTGAACAATTTAAAGAATCCCTATCTACTTTATTATCAAATTTATAATTCTGTATTTATGCATTAGCATGTTACCCTTGCAGGGCTTTGCTAATTATTACTAATAATAATAATAATAATAATAATAACAACAATAACTCACAATGAAAAGCATTAATTCCGTCAAGTGCAAACTTGTGTAGTAGCTAAGATTGTAGTGCGTTTTTCTACTCGTTGTCAAGAATCATTTCACCATCCAAAAAAAGGTTAGCCATTGACTTTGTGACTGTTATAGCAGACATTATACTTAGTGTGGCAGAAATTTGCCTATTATGCTCTTAAGGACAGGCTACAATGAGTTAACTATCATCAGCTTCTTATAGAAAAATGCATGTGGGCAGTAGGGTTATCTTATTATCTCATTATTTTATAAGTTATATAAATGTAAGTAATACAGAAGTAAAAATGTAATACACTTGTACAAAAGCAGTAAGTTATTTTAGGTCTTGGACAGTGTGCACATTGAGGGTAAAACTCAGAGTTCACATCAACTTCAACTTCCTCAGCACAGTAAATACATATTGGAGTATACCCTGCTGGATAACAGTAGGGACCATAGCACATTGATAAAAAGTATTGAAACAAGTTGGAGTAGTCCATGATATTAAATCACTGTAAAACAATAAAAGTGTTATATCCCTACTGTGCTCAAGATATCATAACGGAAATGTACAGTAGTTAAAAATTCCAAATTTTTCGTGTACTTGTATGGTATCAACTGCCAACTTCACCAACTGTTCAGCCACGTGTATTCGAATAGTTTGATGAATTGTACACCTGTAGATGGAAGCCCTACTGTAGTCTATTAACACTATCCGTGGAGAACCTTGACTGATGGCCATGGTTAAGAAGAATAAAAGGTCACACAATGGCGCACTCATTGTATGTTCATCAATATACCAAAGGTTTTTTCTTAAGCAGTATAGTTCTCAGTAGGGTCATAACAATTGATGTTGCACACATGTACTTCTGAAAAGGGCTCTGGAAGACTGTTTCAAAATAGCAAATGTATTTGGATGTTGTACTGTCACAATACATACATCTTCTGAAAGATGAATAATAAATCTCATGAACTTTCCAAACTGCTGTACTACTGAATTTGCTGCTAAATCAAGATTAGCGTCTAAAGACAAAGATTCCTTGCTGCTACCAACAAATATTTCTACATTCTGTATAGTAGAAATCTTAACTTATTTGCTCGTACACATTCAGTATTCATACCCAGATTTGGCAAAATTGGTCATATGGGTGCCAAGTGAATACCAGCATAAGATTTTTAGGCTCTCTGGCCATCAATTTGCACACAATAAAAGCCTTCAAATCATCCAGTCTGCTTATGGTAACTATGCTTTTGTCAGCTTATAGAAGTGCCCCTGGCTTCTGTGAGGCCACTGGGTTGGCTAAATCAGCCTGGACAGGCATGTTGAGTAGACCAATAGTACAATAATTGATTTTAGCCCACACAGTACCCCCTGCTGGGTTTTAATTTAGTTTTGCAACTATACCCACCATCCCAAACTATTTTGAAACTTAAATGATGCTAACCCTGCTGTCTACACCCCTATCAGAGCCCTTGTGATACAGTTATTAAGCCAATGGAAAAAACTATTGGGACACCTTTGCCTAGTGCTCCAGACTCTCTAAAATTTTTATTGCATGGCTGCCATGCCTAGTGAGTTTTAAAAGTGCACCCATACAGTTACTTTCCCAAAATCCGTTCACATTTTAACATAGTTTCTACTTTTGATATTCTAATATAGTACTCACCGCTGGTACATTGGTGCCCCAGTGGTTGTTGATCCTCCAGAAAGCATTGGAACCAACACACAAGTAAAAAATTCATGAATGGTGTCTGTATCTGAATGAGATTGTACAATTTCCAATGAAAGTAACGTTTTTCTATGCAGCAATACATCGACTACTGTAACACACAAAAGAACCATGCTGTTAACACGTGCAATAATGAGTGCACATGTACATAAGAAAATTTTGATGTGGGTGGTTGATGAGAAACAAGTCATCTCATTCAGAGCCGGAGCCCAGAGGTTCTGAGTGGTCAGGCCATGGACTGCAATGGAGGTCATAGTCATGCACACTACATTTTATTGATTTGAAATTTAAATCAGATTATCTACTGTAATTTTGTTTGTGTGCGCTAGCTACAGCATGCATTAACATGCTAAGCTAAGGAAGTCTGGGGGCATGCTCTCTGGGAACAATTTTGAAAATACATGTTCTGGAATGGCATCTGGAAGCTATTTTACATACATGGTCTCTTTCTGCTTTTAACACCAAGAATATATCCAGGTAATTTTGAGCTACTGTATACCAATTAATTCAATTTAATATATAGCTAGTAGCTAATTTTACTTTCATGATACAAAGTGAGTTTAGTTCTTGAGATACTGAAGCAATTTTGATTGTAATTGTTAATACATAACATGCATTATCAATTAGCCTATTGTGCAATTCTATGCAGATGGTTCACTGGAAAGTAATTTGAAGACAATTAAAATGGATATAATGGCTCAGACTGAACCAGTGTAATAAGAATATTGATGAATGCTCTATTAGACTATCACGATGACTGTTCTATTAGAGTATAATGTGATGACTGCTCTCTCGATCTTTTTGCAAATTCAAGTGACTGAAAAGTGGTCTGGCCAATGCCGGACCATGGGCTCCGGCCCTGATCTCATTGTAGTGGCCTAATTATGCTTTATTATGCCAGCATTATGCTTTTCATCTCCTATTAAGCCAAAAAGTATGCTGGCATAATCAACGCAAGCCTAGCCTTTCTGACATCCCAGAGGATGTCACCCACAATAAGAAACTTAAAATTTGTTGAAGGGTGTCATGTGGGTGTTGTGTAACATCCTGACGGGGTACCATAGTGACACCCTTGATGCCCTATACTAACTTCTAAAGTTTCCATTGGGTAAAACCCCTATCATCCATCGTCCACTCTTGGTTATTAATGATTTATTTAGGAAGTACATGCGATCTGTTAAAGAAAGCAATTCAATGCATCACAAATACACTTACTTGCTTGTCTTTCTACACTTCATACAAGTTGTCAAAAAATACATAGCTACAATTACATAGCTACACCTCAGACACATGTGACTATACTAACATGCAAAAGCACAGTACAGGTATAATATATGTGTATATATATATATATATATATCAACCATGGCTACGAGGTGTATTACACTTATCAACAGTAAACTTCTGATGACTGCATGAGGAGGAGGAGTGTATATGAGTGCAATACACCAAGGGTATATAGCATATGTCCGCACTGCACAACATACTAACAATCCATATGGACACAAACTAAATGATCAACACCACTTACACTTAATTTGCCATATGTATAACACAGTAGACATGCTGGTAACCTTCCTCTCACAAGTCAGCTTGCTCAAAATGGTATAGTGACAATCGATTGTGGGACTTATTAGTCTCCATATATCCCCTGTTCATATCAACAAACATAGGAGCAACATTACCTGCTGCCACCAAACATGAGGTATATCTATAAAATGAATCTAGTGGTTAAACTCTTACTGGCTGGGGTGACTGATTGCCCAGTGTGGCAAAGACTATGGCAATTAATTGTACTGGCACCCACCACAGGTTAATAGTCTGGTTTATAGGCATTACATGCATTAGTATCGTGTACCTCAAACCACAGGTGTTTATTATATATATCACACACACACACCCACCCACACACACACACACACACACGCACACACACACACACACACACACACAACTGACCTGTTCCCAGGTAGGTATATATACAAGTATAAGGAATTTTCAGTTTGTTAGGGATCATAGAAAAAAAAGTTGGGAAACAGGGGAAGTTGCTGCAGATATACTATATAGTGAACATTTAATCCCTAATTCAGTCATGGTACCATAAATCCAGAAAACTGATAAAAGACTGCCTCCTAAAGCAGATGTTGATCATCTGTATCTTTAAGGTATCGAATGTGCAACACTTAGCTAGCTATTAAAGTTTGGCAAATGGTGGCAGTCAAAACTCAAGCATGGGCACACTATGTCTGCAAGGGCAAACTGCAGAGCCATTTCTGTTGGCTGTAGAACAAAGTGGATTGCTTCCACAGCCCAAAATTCATTATCAGAGATTCAGAATTTAAAGTCTATATGGATACAGGATCGTGCTACCTCATGGAGACAGAAATCATTACACGGAGAGCTGCCTACTGCTATGGAATGATAGAGTGTGCGTACAAGTGGTTTCGATGGTCCTATACGAATTTTGAAACTGAGACCTTAATTACAGCTGCCCAGGACTATAGGTCCTATGCACAAATGCTTACAATGCCAAAGTATTGCACTGCTCTGATGATCCTTTATGCCATCTGTGCCATACCTTTGTTGAAACTATAATTTTGAACTCATGTCCTTTTTTGTTCCTACTGGATACTTACAGCAGTACAATTCAGGGATTCCTACTTGTGAAAAGTCATGGCCCTACAGTCCCTAACCAGTCATAACATCTAACCATGTAAAGATCTAATGAGCTCACAGACCTGATAACGGTGTACACGAAGTTTTAAACAATCATGTACACCAATGTCAGGTCTGTGAGCTGAGATGAGTTGATCACTGACATCAACATTTCATAAGATCCTTACATGGTTAGATGTCACTACTGGTTGGGGCCATGGCTTTTCACAAGTAGGAATTCACATATTTGTTTATGAATTAGAATTGTGCTGTAAGTATCCAGTAGGATAAAAAAGGACACCAGCTCAAAATTATAATTTCATCAAAGGAATGAAACAAATGGCATAAAGGATCATCAGAGCAGTGCAATACATAAGTAATTGTATATAGGGCCTAGTTTTGGTCAGCTGTAATTAAGGCCTCGGTTCAGAACACTTTGCAATACCTATAGATGCTGGAAATTCCAGCACATGTGAACATTGCTGATAAAGAACAAGAGAAGATCTTGAAATATGTTGTTGGAGCTACAAAAGATATGGAACCTTAGAGGTATCAAATTTATTCCTGTATGGTCATTAGTGCATTGGGATCATGTCCACCCAAAGAACTTAAAAGTGTTACCTGGTATACACAAGATTGGCCCTTATTTGAAGTTGCTTTATTGTCTCGTTTAATTGATTAGACGAAGTCTAAGTATCCCAGAGTTCGAGTAGAATTCACAATATTTATTCACTATTGTAATTGTACATATGTAATTGTAAATTCCAGCATTGCTGTTTGTTTATTTCATAAATAATAAGCCAGCATGTCACACTGCATGTTATTGACAGGATGAACCCAGACACTGAACAAAAACACAATTTTCATGCATATGTAGTTCTGTGATGCTTTTTACAAAATGATACTGGCAATTTTCACTATGGATATGCCCTCCACCTTCAGTAGTCCATCTACATACCAAATTTTAGCTTAATTGTTCAAGGAATTCCCAAGATATGAATCTTCTTAATTTCTTTGTTTCTTTTCTCCTTCATTTTGCATACTTAGCAAAATTTAAAATGCAAACACGCTATCTGATTACTGTGGAGGATATAAAGATGAATCTTAGTACCAAATTAATAATCAGTCATGGAGTTATAAAAGATTATATATTCAAAATATAACACCAATATGTTGTCACACCTACTGGGTAAACCACTTATGGGAAGAAGCTAGTACACAGAAAGATTAATTATCAAACCCCAAACATTTTCTGATTTGGAAAAATTGAGGTAAAGGCCATGATCATGAATTATTATCGTTTATTGTTTCTGTGTAAAACTCACAGAGTATGTAAACATAGATAATTAGTCTGTGGGGAAGAGGTGAGCAGATAAGTCATTGGCTAGTTCAACTATTGAGGTAATTCGTTGCGGTTGAGGGTAAAAATAAGTTCAGACAGGATTCACTTCTGGAGAAAGGAATTGCAAAATGCTGGTTGCGTACATGGGTAGTCAGTGATTGGGGTGTGAAAGTTATAGAAGTCTTAATCAGTCCATGTAACTGTGTAGAACATAGTTGGCTTTAAAAATTTTCTCCTTTGTGCAAGTTGTTCTAACATGTTAGATACATTGCTGTAATAGGAAAAATCATTCAAGCTGAGCTCCATTGCAGCCATTGTTGGCCGCCATTTTTGATTTTAAGACTTTTTCACCCAAGCTTTTTAAGGCCGCACCTTTCTTTACCACAGCTTGGCTGTTTTTGTGTGGAAAGGTATAACAAGAGATATAACAGTTGGATTTAACTGATCTAAGGCACCTGTAATTGATGAACACGCATCTAACATGGAAAAAAACACCTCAATGAAGCATATTTGTAGTAAAGCCATTAAAGAAAGCATTTTTACAGTGAAATCTTATTTAGGTACTTGGCTGATTATTTTTGCTGGATTTGTTGACCATAAATTTGGTAGCAATGTTTTATGTAGTTCCTTTTTCCTTCTTATCTAGGTGTATGCAATTTTCGATTTTGCCATGTGTTTGCCCAGTTTTCTAAAGTGAGGAGATCATTTTGAAGGCATATCCATGTTAATTACTCTATTATGTAAAAACATTCGTTGTCTGCATAAAGTCTGATGGTACTCGTCACCTTGTGATGGACTTAGTGATGTCATTGATGAGGACTAGAAGTGCTAGTACAGAGCCTTGAGGTACTCCAGAAAGAACTGGATGTGAATTGTTGGATTTGCTTACAGGTAAAACTGTTTGTGATCAAATAATTAATCTTTTATCCAACATAATAGTTTGCCATAGGTGGTCAAAGTGTAGTCATTGCCATGGTGACATTTTAAAGATGGAATCAACTACAATGAACTCTGGATGGATCTGTTGGCCTCAGACACAAGTTGACTTCCTACACCTACGTAGTGTGCGGAATCAGTCAGATTAGCTGACTATCAAGTGATCATCATGAAATCACTTGATAGGTCACCCCTGAATTCTGAACAACCTAAATAGTGATGATGATGGGAAGCTATAATATCATAGCCACCTTTTCATAAATTCCAGGGCTTCTAACAGGAATAACTGTACATTCAACAGGGATAACTGTGCTTTTGAGCCCACTGATTAAGTTCCAGTAGTCAGAACTCAGGCTAAAAGTACCACGGCTTTAGCCATGAATCAAACATGGTTTGTCCCTACCACTACTTAATACCATTCTTTGTTACCAATGTGTCATTGCCGTGTTTCTTAAGAAAAATGATACACAATACCCTAGCTAAATAAATAAATAAATACCCTAGCTCCAAGTCTTGTAAACAGCACACCTGTGATATGTGAGTTTCTAATCGGACAAAATCTAAATCGAAATTATACCACATTTACATATGCCATCTAACAGTTTGTATGTATATGCATGGACAATTACCATATGCTACAGACTACTGCAGGATGAGCAACACTAGAACAAAATAGACCATGCACTAATTATTTAAAGGAATGAGGAATTTAATTATGGATTGGCAATGTCTGGCGTACATATTTACTATGATTCCCATACAAATTTGTATGTTTTTCAAAGTGTCTCACAGGCTCACAGTTCCTTGGATTGACATGAAACTTGAATGCAGGGATTACCACTTATAGAGCTACAAATTGGCACAAACAAAGTGAAAATTACATGTTTATAGGTGAATACATACATAGCTTCAAGAATGCAGTACACATTGTAGTGAAGAATATGCCTATTAGTCAACACTTGCCGTAAAGATCCTAATGCATCAATATCCAGTCCTACAAGGAGAAGTGAGCTATATACACTCTGGATTCTATTGTTAAAATAGTTTGCCAGGGTCTATAACTTACTGTTATAGTTGATTTCGGTGTGCTATCCTGTATGATCTGTGGCAATGCTAATGTGAGTTATATATATATAGGTTGAAAAGTCATATTGTATGATGAGCTACACACAGGCACTTGCATGGCTAGATTTCAGACCAAAATGATCACACAGCACAACAAGCATTATGACGACTATACACTGCTGCTGTATGTTCAGTGGTTTGTCTTATTGATGTAAAACAGCATTTGGATGCTTTAACAGGGAGATAAGGGAGTGTTTATTACCATGCTACAAATAATCATCATCTAGTACACCCTTAAGGCTCTGACTGACCTTGTCAGTTATCCCTAGATCATAACTGCATTAATGAAACTAGTTTCATAGACTTGTGGCAAAGCATAGACCAAAACAATAAGAAGGCAATATATTTGCTATGATAGTAGTCCAGTAGTGATACTTTTTATTATCTGATTAACATCCTTTGGTAGAGTGGTCTATTGGCAATAACTGCAGTAATCCGAATATTAAACAAACTGTTTGTGAAATTGCATGTGGAAAACTCTATCAAATTACCTGGAAGACTATTCTACCACAGTTACTTTTCTTCTAAAGATTTTCTTATTTAATGATGATAAATCCTAGCAGAACTCTCTGGTGCAATATTGGCCAAATTGAATGGATGGGTTTAATAACAAACAACAATCCTTAAGTAACAATTGTGCACGTGATTAATAACAGCAAATAATGAAATTTGTAGGTGGTTGGGTGAAAAGTGGGAATGAAAAAAGCACTAAATCAAGTTTGTTTGGCTGTAAGTATGTGCAAATGAATGATGAATCAGCTAGTTAATGGGTATATATAGTTTCTAATTCACTGTTATATGCTTTCTTTGGTTTGTGAGATAAGTGTATGTATATTATTGTTTTCTGTATCATGTATATTGACATGTTGTGTATGTTGTATATGTAACACTCCAGCTTGGAAAAACGGCTGGTTCAAATTATATAATTGCAAAATCACATGTACTTTGGTGCTGAGAAGGCTGTATCGCTATCATTTTGTAGCACAATAAGAAACTTGTCTTGCAGCAAGGCAATAAACTATAAGTATTGGCTTTAAAGGGCTTTAGTTAACTTTCTTAGTAGTGACAGATAGTTTGGTGTTGCTGTGCTTTGAAACACGCTCCTCATTAACAAATGAAATGAACTGCATGCAGTCTTAAATTAATTCCTGAGGTGCTTTAGGTCATGTAGCACATAGGAGTTGTCACATGCTGTATGGCATGTAGCGCAACCTCCAGGGCCACTGTGCAAAAGACACCTGTTGGGCTGAAGTGACATTTAACAATGGAAAATCAAGCTCATAACCTTATAGTTACTATTGAGCTAAGCTTGTTTGAAGGTATCACTTAAAATTCCACCTGCTAAATTACAATAAGTTTTGAAAAATTTTGAATTTGTAGTAATGTAGTGGAAGCATCTGGTCATACTGAAGGTACTTTTGGCCTTGATTATACCCAACAGTTTGGCGGTATAAGTGTACTAATATTGCCAAGGCATTTTGAAAGTATTGTAAAGATATAATTATTTTTGTGGGAAAATTCATGATCCCCGTTACACAATACAACTACATGTACTGCATAATAGCAATAGTGTCATTCAAATTGACTATGTACGTAGCTATATACAGTCAATAACATTATATTTGTCTTAGCTGAGCAACCAAAATGTTTATTTATGCAGTAACATATAACATATGCTATTTACTAGCAGATACATAGTCATTACATAGAGTAAGTAAAGATCAAAAAAACACTTACAATAATTAAGGTCCAAGTTACAAAAGAATGGAATGTGTATGGTGTGTGTGCATGTGCATTAGAGATGTGTCTATACTGTTCTATAGCAATTAACTTGTGTGCTGGTTATACAAGTGAGTGCATGTGGAATGCAAGAATAAGTTTTTAGCTATATACCCCAGAACACACATGGATGTTGTTATGATGCTCTACAAAATCCCTTTTTTTTATAACGTTTCTTTTCTGTTTCCAAGTCAGCAATTTTTCTTTCGAGTTGCTCATTCTGATCTTTATTTGATGCCTTTTCTTTTTCTAGTTCAGCAATTTTATTGTTGAGTTGCTGTTTACGATCAGCATCTAACTTTTGTTGTTTACTTAAATCTGAAATTCTAGCTGCTTGCTGCTGATTTTTTCGGCTTAAGCTTATCACATCTTCCTCTCTTTCTGCCAGCATTTTTTGAACAACATTGCATTCTTGTAATTGTTCAGTATAAGTTTCAAGATCTTTAGTTTTTCCCTGCAGCTCTGCTTGCAAGCGTTTTACATTATCAGTTACACTGGTTTGCTCTTTCAAAAGTGAAGTATATGTATGCTCTTTGGTGATTTTTAAGTGATTTTTTAGTTGATAACTTCTCACTTTGTGCTTTATTTAACTCCTTTCTTGTTTTCTGGAGCTCGTGCCGTAGGTTTTCTCCAAGTGCATTTTTATTCTCATTGACAAGTCTCTCAATTGTTTTGTTTAACTGATTTATGCTAGTATTTTTTTCATTTACTAATTTAGTTAGCCCTTTTCTCTGACAGACTTTCTTACTTTTTCATTTATTTCATTTCTTTAGCTTTCATTTTTTCAATGGTTTTGCTTCTTGCCTGGTTCTCTTTTTCGTAAGTGGTTAAGGTTTGTTTAAGAGATCTCAGTGTTTCATCATACTGATACTTCATCCTCTTGAACAATTCATTGGTGTAGCATTCTCCTTGGTTTTCGCTGTGTATTCTCTCAACAAGATTCTGTAATTCAAATAATTTTTGCTGGTAATATTTGCCATTTTCATTAAGTGACTCTATAATCATGTAGCGGTTTTTGACAGAGCTAAACAGTTCCTTCATTTTTGGAGGACATCTTTCATCACTAAGTGTTGCAGTAAGGTTTGCATTTTGACTTTGCTCAGTTGGACCCAATACTTCTCCATGTGTACATACTACAAAAGCATGATCCAAACATTTACCCAAGATTTTTAGCTCGCTATATAGACCTCCATCTGTGCCAGTAAATCTATTTCTTGAATTTATGCAAATTGCTATGGCATGCACACCATCTCTTGCATACAACAAAGCTTCACCCAATTCAGCCACACGATCATTATCAACACTAATTTTATCACCAAATCCTGGAGTGTCAATAAATTGAAAATTTATCCCACTAATGGTTTGCAAATGTTCAGCACTTGTAGCAGTTACAGAAAGAAAGCCAACAGCAGCTTTAAACTTTTCCTCTTTAAAGAAAAAAGTTGCAGAAGGTGCTTTTTCCTGTTCCAACACACCCTATAACCATGACTGAATATGAACTTATTTGAAAAAAAATGGTAACGGAAAGAAAAACAAGTTGATGTACGTGCTACTTCTAAAAACCAGGTTCCCAGTTATGTAATACTATTACTTGCCAAATAAAAGGGAATCAATTGAATGCATAAAACGTAGCTAAACAATACATACTATGCTACAATTTATTTTAGCTGACTATATTTAGTTTCATATAATACGTACACACAACATTATTTTATTTATTTATTAAGACTTTATAGCACAAGTGCTGAAAGCCTGTTTAAAGTTGTTACAGAAAGTATGTTTGAAAATGCAGCCAATTTATTTAATGTACTTCGTAATTCAACAATAATTATTATTTCATATGCTCCTTTTAACTCAAAGGAATTCGATATTCCTAGCAGGGGCGTAGCCAGACTTTTGGTGATGCCAGGGCCTAGCTGTAAGCTAAAGACCAAACCTACTGACATATCTCCAAGAGCGTAGCCAGGATTTTCTTGAAGGGAGCTTGGATTTCAAGTGGAATGTTCTTGGGGGAAGGCCTGGGTACTTCCCCCTACACCACGTGTGCAGGAAAATGATGCGTACACAAAAATGTGTTCTTAGGCAGTAACATTAAAAGGTGCTGTTTGTGCATCTAGCTAGCTAAAACCTACACACTGCATGCTGTTTATGCAGCTTATAGAAACTATAAACCTATTGTAGCAAATACTCCACTTCCAGACAGCCAACTTCAGACTTTCTATCACACGGGAACCCTCCACACTCGATCGCGAGTCCCTTAGTTGGCAATACTTCCTTCCAGATATACATTATTCTCGGTCAGCCCTCCTGTTGATGGTCAGACTTGCTTGTACTCCAATGTATTCGAAACATCACGTGCCCAAAACATGTGACAAATAAACAAACCATTCATCAGATAAATATACATCAACTATTCACAGTTTGTGCTCACCTGACGCATGTATAACACGAACACTCAAGTTTATCGCAGCAGTGCTGCCTTGTAATATCTTCACCATTTCCACTATGCATCATATGCACTACTGATCACGTGATGCAATGGATCTCGATAATCTGCAGTAGTTCAGCATTAATACAATGCGACCCTCAAGAGTAGTACAAGTACAGAGGAGCGCTAGTGTGTAAGTAGCTGCCGGAGAGCTCCAGGGCTGTAAGATTTGATGTTGATTTTTAGTTTTAAAATATCCTGGGGGGTTCATCCGAAATCCCCTTCCACCCCCCACCCAGCTACCCCTTTGATCCCCCCTCCACCAACTACACCTCCTTATTTATAACTACATACGTAGCTTGCTACACTGCTTCTCTGAATACTGAGACTGATTTATCTCGATCTGACTGCTCTATTAGAGTATCTTGAATTATTGATGCCCGGGCCTGGGCCCGGGTTCTGGCTATGCCCCTGATTCCTAGTAACTTGGGAGACCTTGCACCCATAAAGCACATTAAGAAAGGCCTTTACAGTATTTCCTTATTAAGCTCACTTCACCGAATTGGCATAAAGTAGCCCCCTTTACATAAAGTTTACCTACTTGGAAGGTTCACACTGGCTCTGTACAGTCTTCATTTTACACACACGTATATAGGCTGCCTTTGGCTTAATTAATTAAGACATGGGGACAGAAAGACAAACACAGAAACATATATACACATAAACATGTTTTTCCAAAAACAATTAGCAAGGGAAAGAGAAAAGCACTTCTAAGAATCAATGAGAGGTGGATGAATTATATTTCAGGAGTAAGGGTTAAAATAATTAAAAGCTGTTAACATTGAAATAGTCTTCTAATAGAATAGTAAGTTACTCTAATACTTTCCAAAAAAGATCCCTCCAAGCAGCTAGACTGTAAGAAAAAACTGGCCTGTTAAAAGGTTGAACCTTTTTTCTTGACCACTGTAACACCTAAGTTGAAATTCTATAGCATTTATGTACGAATCCATAAAATTATGCTTTAACAGGCCTTCTCAAAAACAACCTCTTCTGGCTAAACATAGAGTGGATATTTTAGCTATAGCTATGAACTTGACGTTTCAAGTATAATGCTTTCATTTACAGCTAAAGCGCTACTTAATTAATCATGATACTCCAATGCTCTCCACCAATTATATCTCCTTATTTATAACTACACATACGTAGCTAAGTAACTTGCTACGCTGCTTCTCTGGATACCGTGACTGCTCTATTAGAGTATCCAGATCCTGACTGTTCTATTAGAGTATCTCGATCTTTTCTTGCAAATAGTAACTGCAATGTAAAAAGTGTATAAAAACATCTCAAAAATTATCACGGTCAAACCAGGGACCTTCAAACCTAGCACCTAGATCCTTAACCACTGAGCCTGTTTACCTCACTTATTTTCTAAAATTCTAGTTCAAAAGTAACCTACCAAATAGTTACCATTACATCATTATGTAGCTTCATTCATTTTAGCTCTCCTTCAAAATTGGCATGCACAAAGAAGATCCAAACAACAACTTGGTAACTAGTTTCATAGAAATCCTATCAAAATTGAGAGGTTTAAAGTCTTATCACTAGCATGGTTTTCTAAACTAACTTGTATTACCCACATGATAAACCAGTAATTACAATAATTTTTTGTTCATACCACTGTAGTAGTATTGGGCAGCATATATACCATTATACTTCATCAAACCAGTTCAAAGGTATTCACTTTCTATTATACTGGTAATATTGGCATGAAAGCCAGACATCATGCAGGTCTGGGCATTTAATTAAATTATGTGTTGATGGTTTGGTAATGTTAGAAAAAGTAAACAAACAATTCTTCCTTGTACTTGTTGTTTCAGTAAATCCTTTGAAGTATGGCTTCACGGGTAGGGATTTAATGTCCACTGGTATATCTTGAGGTATATAGGCAACCTCTTTGTTTCTTTACTTTGATCCCTACTCAAACCTAATTTTCCTTATAATTGTAACCTGTTAGCCACGAGTAACTTTACTTGTAGTATAAGCCCAACTTTACAGATTAACAGTTGACTACAAATAAAAATATTACCAGCTTGATTAAAGCGTTGTAACAATGTGTCATTGATTGATGCCATGAAATACCGGATACCGGAATATTTTCTCAACACCAGTTACCGTGATCAAATATGCCATACACTGTAAATACACTGTAGTTCAGACTTTGAACAAGTACCGGTTAACAGTGGCTCTTGTAAGGTTCATGCACAAAACAAAATATTACATGCTGCCAATTACTGACCTATATAACATAATCCCTCTTCAAGATCACGCATTTTCTCATCAATTATAGGTTTGTATGCACATGCGCGTACACACACTCTTACACACATACGCATGTAAGAAACAAACTATGGAATACTTTTTTCTAAACTTAATTACTACATACTTGTTCTTTGTCGTTTCCTTGGAAGAGTGATAAATTCGGTAGAAGAGCTATTCTGGGTTCTATTAGAAAAACATTTGTCTTTTTATTCTACATACATCATTACAGTACAGTACATGTGTTCAACTTTTAAAGTAATAATAATATTTATCATACAGTATGATGGTACTGTATATTACAGATCACGAAGGTTTAGTCTTTTCTGGCCATAATTTCACTCTGATCCAGCCTCACAATACCTTCATGGCGTCTTGGCCAGGCATAACCAAGCCCAAAAAGTGCCTTGAGTATGACCTGAAATGCCTCCAAAAAGTTGCCATGAAATTAAAAAATATAAATTTTCTACTGACTGCCTACCTGACTGATGTATGCAGATAAGTGTAACTTGATGACAGCTAAGGCTACAGGCTCACTTCAGCCTGTACAATGCATTCTTCATGGACTTATCTGTGTCCTCCTTTGTGTCCCATTTATCTTTGCTGACAACACAAGGTGTTGATTTGTGGTAGTGCCATGTGATGGCTTCCCTATGTTTGATGGGAATCATACGAGTTTTCCATTGTGACTGATTGATTACAGAGGTCCTTCTCCTAGTGTTTCTTCATTGTAATGCTGTATAAAGTGTGTTTACTTTCATAGTTATGACTAATGAACCAGTATCAAAAGGAAGAATGACACCAGACATGTAATAAAATTAAGTTTGTGTCTGAACCTTACAGGTATGTTCAACAGCCAATTTTGGCAGGTTTTGATAAACCTGCTTTTTGCCAGTTTTGGCAACATTCGGTATCATATTTTTGCCAATTGTGGCAAAATTAGGCTTATCCCAGATGTTGGTGAATTCAGCATTGTCCATATTTCGCCAAATGTAGATCCAACATGTTGCCACTTTTGTCAATCTATTGGGTTCCATATTTTGCAGCTTTTGGATTACTGCCAAAGTTGGAACACCCTTAAAAGCAAAGTCTGGCAATGTAAAGAATTTTATTTTGCCATTGTTGGAAATTTACGAAATGCAACTCGACTGAACGTACGCCCAACAATCAATTACTGAAAAATGCAGTGGTCATTATGCTTCATTTTCAGCTTTGCTTTGCCTGTTAGACAGTGATATGAATGAAGAACAGTATGGGTATTGTCTCTGCAATCACCACAGAAAATACGGCTGATAAACATAATAGCTACCACCACAGCCAAAGGGAAGCCATATTGTGTTACTGTTAATTGACTCCTTGTGTTAGTTGTCAGCAAAATGAGCCGGGACACAAAGGAGGACAAAAGTATGTAAGTCTGTGATGCATGTATTGTACGTACTACAGTTGGCCAGAAGGTACATCTCGGGACAAAGCGGCATCGATCCGTACAAAAAAATCAAGCTCATAGCCTTATGCATTGTCGAGTTATGCTTGGCTGAAAGCATCAGTTAGTTAGTTAGTCGGTTAGCAGAAAATTCAGTAAAGTAGGAAATTTTAAAATTCCATAGAAACTTGTTGGAAAGTTCTGAGGCATATTTGGGCTTGGTTATGCTTAATCAATACCACCAAGCTGTTTTGAAGGAAAACTGAGACTGGATAATTTTGAAGGGCAAGAAAGCCCAAAACACCGAGATCCCTAATATACAGTACTACTGTACTGTATGATATATCAGCAGTGTGTTGTGTGGCCCAAGAAACTGGCATGCCACACCATGGGTATATTGACAGGAAGAAAGAATATGTGATTTTCATACATATGTAGCGCTGTGATCCCTTTACTGATTGGAACCAGTTTTGCTGTAGAGATATCTACCAGGTAGTGGAGTCCACATACCAAATTTGAAGGAAATCACCCAAGCAATTTCTGAGATACAAGCAGCCAAAGTTTTGCATTTTTTTCCTTTTGTTTTTTACACACTTTGCAAAATCTACCATAAAGCACAAACATGTACTCTAATTACTCTAATCATGCTGAAATTTGGCACACTTAGAGGGGTTATTAAAGTAAATCTCAGTACCAATTTTGGTAGAAAGCTGATTACAATTCATAGAGTTATGACCAATCATTCACATAAAACGAGATCAAGCTTCTGTCACATCTACAGGATAAACCACTTTGAGAGAGGATTAACCAATGAGCCTTATCTAAAATTATGTCACAGACATAAAATGGCCGCTGTAGTGTGGGGATGTTTGTAAAATTTGTATAGACGATTATGGGAAGAAAATTTTTTAACAGTGATATCTCAGCGAAGACAGAAGATATCGAGCTCTAATCAGCAGGTATGAGCTGAAAGAATAGGAATCTAGCGTTGTTTCGCTTTTACGCACTTATTGTAATGTCTTATAGCCATACCTGCTAGTTATAGTTCGATATCTTCCTCCTTGGCTGAGATATTGCCGTTCAAATATTTTCTTCCCATAGTCGCCCATACAAATTTTACAAATGTCCCCACACTACAGCAGCCATTTTTATGTCTGTGACGTAATTTCGGATAAAGCTCATACAGGAGTGCTTTTTGGTGGTTTGAAATTAAGATCACGAGATACAAAAACCAACAGTGTAACAATCACATGATCGAGTTTTGTTAATAAAAATGTTTAGTTGCCACACTTACTTGGCAAACCACTTGTAGGAATGAGTTGAAAATCAGTGCGTAAGTGAAATCATCATAGAATTCACCATAAAAGCACTGAGTTTTACTGTAACAGACAACTACATGTAACACAGTCTCAATTGAGGTACTCTAATAGCACAGTCACCCTATTACAACATTCAGTAAGTAGCAAGTCATTCCGTAGAGAGTTCCGCTGCGAACAATCATCTTGTAGGGAGTTCTGTTACATTACCAGTCACCAACATATGTAACAAGTCATCCTGTAGAGAGCTCACTACACAAGTCATTTTGGCAAGGAAAAAGTTGCAAAATAAAAAAATAAAAAATAAATCTTGCAGGTCACATAAAATCTTGCAAGAATTGTGCATACAATTTTTTCTATTTGTTCATTTGTAACTCATTTGAACAAATAAAACAAAATTTTAGCTCTAAATTTGTAGTACCGCTTGACCTGCTAAAAATATTTCAAAATCTTTTCATGCAAGTGTCTAGGAGAATATCTATGACAAATCAAAACTTTCACCATACATTTTCTATGGGGAAGCTACATAAGTACACAATCTGTTGTTTCTCTGCCGTACTTGCGTTGGAGCCAAACTGCACATCTGTGCTCTTGACACCTTTACTATCACCACTAGTCATATATGGTTGGTTGAAACATTGTTTCACATTTTTTTCTAAAACACTTTGTATGTGCACATACATACAAATGAAATATGTACATACAAATAGAAAATCTTTCTGTTGTAATGAAAGGACAACCGGCCATAGGCTAGCTTGGGGCTTGAAGTGATATCTATAGCCAGTGTTGGGGGTAATGCATTACATAAGTAACGTGTGATGTAATAATTATTACTGTTGTGGTAACTAATTAATAAAACGAAATATGCTGTAAAAACAGGTAATACAACTCAAGTTACTTTATTTGCAAATGTAATGCATTACCTAAGTAATGAAGTTACTGTAACAAGTCTAATATTACATAATATTATTATTTTAAGTAACGAAGTTACTAATCTCGTTAGTTATCCACTGAGTAACATCTAGCCACTACAAAGTAACGAAGCCTACTGAATGAAGCTTATTCACCAGCTTCTTGCTTATAACCAAGATTTGCACATTGTCCAACAACGCAATCATGTCACGTGATAAAGTGGTAGTTTTACATGTGACAGCTTAAGGCTGTGGACACAAAGTAATATGATATGTAATATTATTATAGTTACTTTATTATATGGGTAATATGTAACTGTAACTAAATAGTTCAGTTGTAAATAATATGTAATATGTAACTAGTTACATTTAAAAAGTAACTGTCCCAACACTGTCTATAGCAAAACAGCCAAGCTGCAAAACCCCAAAAAATCAAAGGTGGTTGCCACTAAATGGCTGTGATGGTAGGTTAATGGCAAAAATTTCAATAACAAAATTTCAGGTGGATTTGGTGCCAAATCCTAACAAAACTTGGAGGCAACACACAAATTCACCTGAATTCATCATCACAAAATGCCATTCAGCAGCAATTCAAAAATAAAAAGAAGATTCTCTGATAGAGAGTAGCAAAAAATAGTTTGAGTCCGGCCTTTTTTTTCTCACGCATGAATGAAAGGTGGCCAAACAAAAACTACATGTATATTTGCTATCACAGAATCTATATACTTTCTTGAGAATTACTGTTGAATAATGAACATTCACAAAGAAAGATATACTGTATAAGCCTGCAGCATCACAATACATCTCAAAGCCTTATCAATTGCATATTTGATTTATACCAAACATGCAAGCTATGAAAAAGGGCACAGCCTTAGGGTGAAAAAAGTTATGAATCAAAGGTGGCAGCCAAGAAATGGCTGTGATGGTAGGTGTACAGTAAAAAGTTTATATGAAACAATACTGTATATACGTAAGCATGAACTTGGTAGGATTATAGAACTGGACCCTAGTAAGTATTTTAGAAGTGGAGCCACCTCAAACTTTAACTTACAGTATTGTGACCTTTGCACTATCACTACTTTTTGTCACAAGTACATCAGTTATTTGGATGCATTACAGGTGGTATGGTGGTGTACAAGAAATGGAGGGAAAAGACAATCATATAGCAATTTGGCATCAGTAGAGGCTCTCTATTCATTCAAAGCACCTGTGAAAGTCCCAGAAAGCTGTCAGGCTAAGGTCATACCAGCAGAGCCAGAGTGATATATCAGAGCCACAAGTCATCACACAAGGATTTATAGAGCTCCAGAAACATGGACACATATAGCAGACCCAGCAGGATAAAGAACACACACTGTTAACTCACTAACTGGTTATGGCTTATAGTACATTTTAAGAGTGGGCAGTATTGATCAATATCATGCTCATGCCACGGTATTTTAATTATAAATATTGCGGTATTACTAAATGCCTACTAAATATGTATAAGCTTCCATTGCATCAATAGCCCTCATTGTAGACTACGCAGTGCTTACTCTTCAAGTGGGAAAATAAATTGGAGGCATTAGCCAATAAACTTTTTAGAGAGAGCCAACAAACTTTTTAGACAGAGGTAACAAATAGCACTCTCATAATTATTTGACTGGTCCCCCATTAGTACCTTACTAGTAGTCCCATGCTATGCTCTTTGCTCCACTCTTGCTAACAAGTTCTGCTACAATACTGTAAATAATTTGAAAACCTGTAATTTCTGGTATTCTTGGTATGTCAGTATGCACAACTATTTAGTGATTCGGTTTTTAAAAAAAATATTACACAACAACTAAATCAGTATATTGTCAAACACTAGTACATTTGGGATCATACACAACATAACAGGCAAAAGTAAAAGCTGATGCCTATTTAGGATGCATCCACTGGCATGATTTGGGTATTAATACATTCACTTAGCTTAAAACAAAACTTGCTTTCTTGCAATGCATGTGCTCCTTCATGTGGTATGGATTATACTGGATACTAGAAAAATACACACACGATATTACACTTTTATTTACCTTTATTCTTATGAACAATGATATTGAGTCATAATAGGGATCACCCATGTCTTTTGCAAAAATATTAAAACTACCCTCTGGTGGCTCTTTGGTAGGGAGTGTAGACTGACTATCAAGTGCAAAAAAAACAACAACTACATAATTATACTTTTGATAACATTGAAATTTGCTATTATGTTAATTATTCCTTATTATTCTACAGCCATACTAACAGAACCTTGGAATTAAAAAGTTGGCAAGTTTATTAAGCAAATTAGTGTAGCTACAAGGTCTGTGAGTTATTTTGGATTTTGTTTTGAGGAGGATCAGCCCAAACTAAATCAGTTATTTCCTTGCTCAGATGTTATTCCATACAAGAATATGTAAAATATAGTGTACAGAGCTAGATTAGCTTGTGTACACTGTTTGCATGCTATTGCTAATTAAATCATATAAGCCAGCAAACTTACTTGCTTGTCCATGCACATCTGCAATTGTGTGGCAAAGAAGCTCTATGTTAAAGCAGCCTGTGAGAGCACTCTATAGGCGATTGTACTGTTTGTCTATTAAGATTTGCAATGACTGTTCTATTAGAGTATCTCAATTCTTCATGCAAAATGTGATAAGTTGCAGTTGCTCTGTTTGTAACAAACAACTTTATGTTAGAATATGATTTGCAGCTTGTTGTCACAAGTTTTATTAGCATAACACTTATGATGATGACAAGTAGGTCTTAACAGTAGTGTACTACCCTCAGTACCCTACCTATCTGTACCAAGATGACTATAATATCGGCTTTGAATCGATGGAATACTAGTGAAGTTGTAATTAGGGCTGCACCGATTCCACTTTTTACTGATACTTCAAATACCAAGTACTCAGCTGGGAAGTATCTGCAAGTACAAGTACCGATACCAAGTACCTTAAGGTAGCTACTTCATAGTGCACACATTTATTATATAGTGCATTTCATGGTATTCCTGTACATGTTTTCAGATTTATAATGAAGTAGCCAATCAAGCTTTACAAAGAAGGAAGTAACTGAAATGCAAATTCCAGTATACTTCTGGAGAAGTGTAGATAATATCATAATAGTGCTTATAAAATCACAAAATGTTCTAATACTGAAACAGTCACTTCTAGCTGCCTGATCGCTCTATTAGAGTTATTGACTGTTCTATTAGAGTATATCGATCTTTTTCTCAGTAAAATGTTTTCACACGTAGGTTTCAGCATAGATCAGTAATTTTGCTGGTAGTTATTAGTGTTACACTTGATGCTTTTAGGCGTCCACTGTGCTAGTAAAATAAGCAAGTACAAACGAACGTTATTTTATTCTCGCACGTGATAAGAATCGGTATCTGCAACAATATAATGGCCGATTCCGATACTTCGTGAAAACAACAATATCGGCCCGATACCGATACCGATACTAGAATCGGTGCAGCCCTAGTTGTAATAGTATTGTATTACAGCATTCATTTGCTTTACTTTTGTAATGCTCTAATAGAGCGCACATATTTTTGAGGATTTCTAATAGAACACACATAGAACAATCTAGATTATCTATTGGTAGAACTATGAAATTAGTAGATTTAAGCTAGAATTTTCATTTATAAAGTAGAAATTTATCAAAATAAGCAGACATGATAGCAGCAGCTCAGTGGTTAAGGATTTGGGCATTCAGTACGGTTCAAATGATGGTACATTTTTTCAACATTAGGCCACTCCAATTGGTAATTATGTTTCTGGTCCTTTGAAAATCAGTTTTAGGTGCGGGCGGGCGGAATTCAGCAACAAAGCAACAATGAAGTGACTGCTCAATTAGAGTATTTTGTGATTTACTGACTGTTCTATTAGAGTATATCGATCCGTACCATGTACTCTGCCCATTTCTTGCAGGTTTTCATTGATAAAATACACATTATGATACTTAGATAGTTAGATTTAGCATACTTGTTGCAGCCCATATTTGTTTCTGAAATCCAGGTTTTTTAAAAAGCTGATGCGGGCATTTTACCCAATGTATTTCTGAAATTTCACATTCTCCAAAAAGGATGCGGGCGGTGGACCAGAAACATAATTACCAATTGGAGTGGCCTTATCATGCACCTTTTTACCCTGAGGTGACTGTTCTATTAGAGTATTTTGACTCTGTGATTTAGTTTTTGCCTTGTAACTCTATAGCTGTTAATGCGATTTCTTTTAAACCACAAAAAGTTTGAGCTATGATGGTTAACCTATACGCATACCGATTTTTAATTACATACATACAACGACACATATGGCCCATGAAAAAACATCACCCAAAAACCAGCCTCACTTTTCCCTGACAATGATGAGGCAGTATTGGTTAAGTAAAACTAAGCCCAAACAAGCCTTCAGATCAACTCGAAATGCTTTCAACAAGTTGCTATGGAAAATTATTAAATGGAATTTCTAGTGACTGACTGATTGACTAACTGAGTAATAACTAACTGACTGATGCCTTCAGACAAGCGTAACTCAACAACGGCTATACTCCAACTTGTTTCAGTACATTTTATCGATGTGTTATGGTCCCTACTCTTAGTCGAAAATACCAAATTTTTTGTGTACTTGTAATAATAGCTGAAACCGACCTTACACCAGTTTGAATTATAAAATTTATACACTTGCTTACAATCATTACTTACACAATAAGGCTTGTCTAATACGACTTGCATGTGTTGCAACATCACCTCCATATTTCTCCATTATATCGAGGAGGCTGTAGAAACTTTGTGTTATACCACTTTCAAGTTGCAATCCAATCTTTCTGAGAACATGTGCAGCCTTTTCTGTAGTTGTTGGAATTTTTGAGATTTCTTCATCATCAGTAAAACCAATTATTTTTTCAGCCACTAACTGTGGAGATATACTCGAAATAGGAAGAATGCTTCTTAGTTTAGGATAATATTCAGTGAAAACTTCAAGTTCTTTTGGAGCACCTGTGCAAGAAATCATGTTATTATCCATGCCAGCATCAAGATGTAAATAAAGCAGATCTAGCTATAGCTTAATTATTCAAATAACATTTGTTTTAGAGATGTTCAGACATGTAAATTTAGTCTGACAAATTAATTATACATTGGCATTTTACCCTCAATAGATCTTGCTAATATAATACATTTAATATAGACCAGTGAAAAAATGTGCTGGAAGTTCATAACTGACGTGTTTGGATAACCAATGAGATGCAATTTATTATGTATATTAGGTACATGTACAAACTATATACCATAATACCAATTTTTGCTTTGCTGCCTAAATAGTCACTAGTTTATAATATCATACAGTACAGTAGTACTGTATATTAGGGATCCCAGAGGTTTTGGGTCTTTCTGGCCAAAAAAATCACCTTAAAACCAGTTTCACAATACCATTCTGGTGTCTTGGCAGTATTGGTTATATATAGCATAAGTCACCTATTATCGACATGTACTACAGATATGAAGTTATGCTTTGTATTGGAAACCAGTATGCTATTGTGTCTAACCTGAATATCTCTAGAACGGCTGGCCTCATCATCATGACACTTCTGTGAAATGGAGTTATCCAAGGACTGTATATCCCACAAAAATTTCACCAAGGTACCAGAGAGGTAATAACTCACAAATACGCTGATAATTGGTCAATCAATTGCCAATAATATGTACTTCATGCCGATAATTGGCACATGATACACTTTGCGATTTCAGTTATAACATGACAACCACTCACGTGAGATAATTACAATTTGGTGTGCTAAGAGACTAAAGTCTACTCTATTGAATAGTTTAAACCAGAAGTTCATACATCATTCCAGTCAGAAGTTCATACATCATTCCAGTCAAGAATTAAAATCACTAGACGAAATGATACAGATAATTGGTGACTTACGCTAATGGCAGGAAACTCTGCTGCTAACTACTTGTACTGCAGTGGATACTCATGGAAGTTAAGGAATTACTGTAAAACAAGTGAAATTTAGCTCTAAACATTGGCAAGCTATAGCACCCTACATATTTATAACCAGCATTTCCCGTTATACTAGCTGGAAAATAGGCATATAATATGACAGTCTCACATTTAGCTATATAAAGTGTATATGTGCTTAGCGATTGCAACAGACCATTATCACATGATGTCATAGCTATTTTGCAATATAAGCATATCCTTTTATTAGAAATTCAGCACGATCATGTTATGCAAGACATGATTTATGATTTATACGAATTAACTGAGGTAAGTTAATGGTGGTCCAGGATGGAGCATTTGGAGCAAATAAGCTAAACTATAGTTGGTACACATTCGCCTGAGCCCCCACCAAATATAGTAATATCAAAGAGGTGAACATGTGTTCACTCCCAATTGGTTTTGTAGCATGTTTTCATGTTGTATAGTAATATCAAGCCAAGATCAAATTATAACTCAGAAAATATGCACACTTATTACAAATTCACCTGAAACTAAAGCAATCAAACTAGCTGTGAAATTGTCACTTCATATATTATTTAAGTTTTATCAGCTTTAAATCTATCACTGTATTTGTGATAATTTTTAGAGTGGGTCCCTTTCTTCACGTCATTTTCATAGCAAAATTAATTAATAATGGGCCATTTTGGATTCCGAATCCCAAAACTGATACAAAGTGTCTATTTTGGGATTCATTGAATGGAAAATGTATATTATAAATATACATTTGCCATTCAGATTCATGTGTACCCAGTGCCTCAAAAATGTTAAGATATTCACAGCCTTTTAAACAGCTTTATTAAAAAAGACTTCACAACCATCTGCAAAGGCCAAAATGGCAAAGATCAACAGTGAGACACTACTAAAAGGTGATTACTTGCTGCTTAAATATGGCAACTAACAAAAGAATCTAGCGCTTCCCAACCACCAACAACTTAGCATGTTGTTCCCCTCCCCTTGCCAGCTCCTGGATCCACCCCTGTCAGTCTGAGAACTGACCAATAGCTTTGTTGTTGGTTTAGATAGTCATTTCTTTGTCAACAGTTGGATAATAATTGTTTCCACAACTTTCCGCAAAGGGGAATTTAGTAGAATGACATCATCCTCAACACAATTGAACAGCTTAACGCATCGCAATGGGCATTCGTTAGTGATCAAAAATGCACACCATCATGCATGCCATAGTCTGGTGACTGAGCAGAGCTGCTCCATTAAAGCCCACAACCATTACAGTAGCAGCTATTAGGCCACTCCAAATAAATTCGCTGTCACCCGCATCTGGTGACTGCCAGCTCTTAATATTCCATTATTCCGTATTCTTCCATTATTTTCCGGTTATTCTTGCATACTAATAGGCTCAGAAAAAGCTCTCTTGAAACAGTGTCAGCTCACGTGTCAGCAGTGCTATCAAGTCAGCACAAACTTCACGTTTGTGTTATTTTTGTAACTTACAAAGGAAGGAACAAGCTTAAGCATGCTTTTATGCAGCCTTTTTGGCTGTCCCTGGCAAATAATGGCTTGAAAAGCTAGCCAATCTTATAATGAAATAATGGAAATGGACCGCCCGCCCGCATGCAAATATGCCTGAGTCCAGGACGGGAAACAGAATTTATTTGGAGTGGCCTTATCTTACATCACATCGCCGGAAGCTGGGCAACGAGCCGACTATCATTTAGTCATACTCGGGTTTAAAATACATAGATACCACTACAATATGCAAACCTTACCTGAATTCAGTAGTCAGCTCAGCTGTAGCCATACCTTTTCCACCGCTAATACAATTCAACAAGCATCACGTGCTACAATTAATTAGTGCGACTGAAACTTGAACTTTAAAATGGACATGCGAAACTCGACATAGCTACTTGACACTAGGCATCTCAGTACGTATTTTTACAATTGTTAATGCATGATATTATAATTGTTGTTCAACTACACAATATTACAACACTAATCCATTCTGGCTTTTAATGTCCGTGTAGTGACCTTGTCTTTCTCTCTGCAAAAAGAAAACAAGCATCAACTTGACCATTAATATACATCACATTATCACAGAAAATTAAAATCATGGTGTCCCAGTTCACTTTGCCTTTTCCTTTGATTTTAACTTTCCTTCATGGCATATCCCTCAATTAATTTACACAGCAATTTCATAAGTATGTTAGTTGCTGTGACCAGTTGACTTGAACAGAGCCACAATGTGACATTGAAAGACCACCACAACTTGCAAGGCACTTACAGTATATGTACAACAGCTCCCCAGCCACTAAGAGCATCTCGATCAACTGCATTGAGCAAAGCTTGTGAAATTGTCTCAAACAAATCATCAGGTTCCTAACAAACAATATCCACAGGATGTAAAAAATAATAAAAGCCCGCTGTATATCCCATTCTCTTACCAAGTCTGGTCTCCATAGTGACTCACACATTCCATACAACTGTTCAGTTGATGTTCCACTAACAACAAAGTCATCAGTTACCATGGGACAGCCAATCAGATCCATGGCAGCTATGAAAGGTTCATTGGTCTTGGGGTCCAGTCCAGCTATCACTGGCTCCACAAAATAAGGACCAAACCTAAAACATAGAAAAATACAAAATGAACAACAGTATTGCAAGGATGGAAGATAAAAGTTCTCATTGTATCATAGTACAGGAGAGAAAAGGTAAAATGGAAAGGTCTCGAATATTTTTGAAACTTGAGAAAATCATTACGTTCTTGCTTAACTTCTGGTTATGCATTACAGGCGCATTAGCCTTCTTTATCAATACTCTAGCTGTGCCAATGCATTTTCTGCATATTGGATCCCTGTCTGTACAAGGCTTATTAGAGATCATGGAGGATTACACATTCTCACATAAAATATTCCTTCACAGTGTCTTGGCAGTATATCAAAGCCCAAAAGTACCTTCAATGTGATCCACAACACTTCCAATAAGTTGCTTTGAAACTTTAAATTTTTGTTTGGTGGATTTTTCATTAAATGACTTACTTACTAATGCCTTCAGACAAGCGTAACCCAATAACAGCTAAGGCTACAGGCTTGATATTTTTCACTGTTAGACCTAGCTTCAGCCTGACAGGTGCCTTTTTGCATACCACAGTATGTACAATACACGCCTTATGGACTTACCCATAAACCTCCATTGCAAGTTCTAGTAACAGCAGTACACAATATAGTTGTACACACATACGTTAGGACCCACTTGCACATTTAAATACTACATCCAACGCAATGCACAACACACTCACCTTCTCTCATACAATACAGATGATACTAGTCCCATGAACACCTTTGGCTTCATATTCTTGTTCTCTCTTAACTGGTACATGTTGAGATGGTACTTCAACTTGTTAGCACTGCAGTGAAGCAATAACATGTACATGGATAACAAAACTTTGAAAATGATAAAGTGAGTATTATTACAACTACTCTTATGAACTAAATTAATGGCCAAATAGCACAAGATTGAAAGAACTTACTTTTGTTGGTGATAACATGTGAAAAACAACTAATCAGATTTTTTGTAAAAAGTCAGGCCCACCTATCTTTTGTAAGACTGACAACCGACACACAAAACCCTGTACACAAATTGCAATCCAACCATCAGGGGGAAAATTTCTGAGGAAGCATGCCCCCGCAGATCCCTAGCAATAGCATGCATGTACTTTACACGCTAAGCAAGCTTGACCAATTACACTCAGCCAAACCCTACCAAGTTTTACTGTTGTGGTAATGCTTGCAATGTATGAAAGACTGAACCTGAAATTTAAGCCAGCCAGCCACTCCACCTGGATATATTTCAGTTCAGTGCCCTAGTTTTCTATCCCCATGTAAAGGGTATGCAATTATAGTGAGTAGCAGGTTAAACATGTTGGCCACAAACTAACATAATCCACACATACAAATGGCCAAAAAACAGTGTGATTTGCAACTGACATGGTGCACACAACATTTAACGTTCACAATGACACATCGATAAGATTCCTACTGAGAAAAGCCACTCATTGTATGGAAATGGCTGAGAAGCTCTGGTACACTTAAAGCAACTCTGTGCATGGGCATTGATACCAAGGTATTGACTTTTCCTTGAGAATAATGACATGTGACCAGCCTCCTCTGGTCCAACAGACTGGATGCAACATATTCACATCATATCACTACAACAGGCCATACAGTGCTTGATAAAGACACAATAACACAGTACTGTTGCTATGGACACAGAATATCTAGGGTTCCAAAGCAGAATTTGAATGGACATTCATATCATACAATAAACAACTTACACTGTTTGAACATCAGTGGCTAGGCCCGGCAGGCCAATATACAGTTTATCACTCATTTCATAAATCTTCTTGAAGTTGAAGGAAACCGTTTGCGCCTGTATCCCAAACCTCTTGTCTGCTGCAATGGCGACGCAATCTTTGCCTCTCATGGCAACAATTGCCGCTCCATTGTACTCTAATATTGACTGAAACATAGAACACGAACTGGTTTTATAAGTGTATTCCAATTAATGCCCTCCTAGCTATCCCAGTTATAGTTTCATACGCTTATCAACCTTTTCACCATATTAGCTTATTCTACAAAGTATACAAGTAGCCATAAGCGACACCACTACACTGTATTACAAAGAACCATTACCATTTTAACTTTAATCAAAACTGCTGCAGTGTATCACGTGAAACTTGTAATGTGTGCACGTGGTCTCGCGCAGTCCATACGACTACATGTACTAAAAACCAACTTAAAAAAAGGAATTTGTGTGAGATACTTCTCTTTATTTCCTTTCAGCATAGCTGGTAAGGTACAGTAGTATGTTGGCTGTGTAATCGATCACGTGATGTTTCAGTGTGTGGGGTTTTCCCAGCAGGCGAAATATCGCCACCATGAGCTGGGATAGTTATGATAGTCAGGAAGGTGATCAGAGCAGCCCAGAGAACAGTTTGAACGGTGAAATGTCCAGTTACGCTGAGCAACGCTACAAAGACGGATTGGAATGCGCCAGAAAGGCGACCTACTATGACGGAGAGAAGCAGTTCGGTGGAGCCTTGTCATTCTACGACGAAGCGGTAGAGGCGTTATGCCAGGCGTGCCACTTCAACCAGAAGTACGCACACATAATACCTCAAGTGGAGGCTTACACACAAAGAGCTGCTGAGATTAGACAAGCATTCAGTAACAACAGTGTTGGTAAGAATGTGTGTTGATTTATAGTATGAGCTTGATTAAATGTCTGCTGTTATATCTTCCCAGGCAAACTTGTTTCTCAAACTTTGAGATTTGCATGTGTGCGGTAGCGCCATGGTTAAACACAGCCAAAGCCTCTAACAGAATCCTTACATTTCCCAATTTGTTAATCAAAAGACATTTTCATACGGATGAGAAACAATCGGGTTGCTTGACCTTCTAACCATGGACACGGCTTATCAACAAATCGAATATGTGGGTAGAGATTTTCCTTAGTAAGAATAATATACCCATCTCATATTTAACCTAACCAAAACACAAATACTGTTTGTATTACAGCTACCGTACACAGAAACTATTGTGGACCGTTCAAGACCAAGAATCTTTGGTTAATTTCAAACATAAAAAGTATATGTTCAAACCAAACATTTTGGGACCAAAATGTTTGCTTATGTTATGGAGTAATTTTATTATATTACTAATCACTAGAATTAAGGACACACATGACCATTGGTCAGTCAGTAATGCAGCCATGTGTTCCACTAAGTACAGTAACAGATGTTAGATTTACGTTGTACTCAGATGTAGAGTTTGTTTCTAGCCTTATATTACTATGGTCACTTTCTTCACTTTATTGTCTTAAAGGTTATGAACGAAGGCCATCCTTTTCAAGACAGACTTCTATAAACAAGGTTTGTTAACAGTTTATGAGGTGATGTGTTACTTGGATGATGTTGTTTGTTAGAACAATATTCGTCAAGTGGAATATTTGTTTGAGCATGCAATGTTAGAAGATGAAGCTGGGAACAATGAACAAGCTGAGAATTTGTACATTGAAACTGCACAATTAGCTCTGGAAATGGTATGCACTGGGATGTGTGTGCAATAGAAAGTGTAATGTTGTATAACGAGTGTGTGGTAAAATTCCAGAGATTTTAAGAGAGTGCGTGCTACAGTGTGTGTGCACGTTGCTCTTCTCCAGTCTATCTGCCTTATATTATTGGTAACTTGTACTTTGTATTTCCTGTGTGGGCAGCAACTGTCCATGTTTCTTCTATTGGGGGTGTGGTATTCTGGGTGCCCACATCTTCCACGTTTGCTCATGAGAAATATAGTCTTTTAGAGGATTTTCCAGCACTGACTCTTAGTATCTAAACAATACACATGTGTGGCTTTGTGTCTGTGCATGTGACAAGCAAGAGCAGGTGTTTGTGGGTGTATGTGGACATCAGTCATATTAAACAATGACAATAGATAAGTTTCATAATAAGTCTACTCATAGTAATGACTGTTGCCCCTAGCAACCTGAAGGTTACATTATTTGAAGTGTCAGTATCTAAAGTAATTTTAAAAGGAAAGCTATTACAGGTTGTGAGAGATAGAATTTTGTAGTTTTCCCATACATTATCTATGAGAGAGGGTTAACAGTTGCTACTAAGTAATGTACGTATGGGAAAATCACAAATTCAAAAAAAAATTCATACCTTAATTTAATGTTATTAAAAAATGTGAATGTCAAAAGTAATCTCTCCAAGTTTTACTGTAGATGGATATTGATATCTGGCCTTCACATAGGAAATTTTCATTCCACGAAATTTTCATCGTTGAAAATTAACAATTATCAGGGCTAGCTCTAATAGATAACATCGGTGTGAAATGAGTGATCCATGAAAATAAAACCACGGAATTTGTCAATCTACGAAAATTACCTACCTTGAAAATTTGTACCTATATGGTGATTGTGTACATTACTGTGTATATTTTCTAGATAAAGGGTATATCTGATAAAGCCAACAAGTCAAGACTTGAACAGAGAGCCAAGTTGTCTATTGGAAGGTATTACTACCATGATCATAAGTTACACATCAGACAACAATACCAATCCACTTCATGTATACTAGAACCACAGCTACTAAGCTGTGTATGCATATCTAATTTTTGGGACGAACTTGTACATGTGCTTGTCGCATTGATATCTAGTAAAATGCTAGCTACTGTAGGTAAGGGAATTACACCTGAAAAAGGTATTACTAGACTACTGGTTTGATGTTTGTGCAATTACTAGTGAATTTGGCTAGTGAGTGGTGTTTCGCCAAGCTAAAATCCACCAAATCATTTGTCCAATATCAGCTCTACGAAGTTCGCCAACTTTTTTCTTGCCAAATCCTATCATGGCAAATTCGCCAAAGTTTCCTCCCACCAAATTTTCCAGCTATATGGTAGTCAGCAGTGTTGGGAGTCACGCGTTACGTAATATTATTACTTTTGTGGTATCTAAGTAATGTAACGAAATACGCTATAAAAACAGGTAATATGACTCAAGTTACTTTACTTACAAATGTAACGCGTTGCCTAAGTAATATAGTTACTGTAACGAATCTAATATTATGTAATATTATTACTACAAGTAACGAAGTTACTAATCTCGTTAGTAATCCACTGAGTAATGCCAAGCCACAACGAAGTAATGAAGCCTACTGAATAAAGCTTATTCACCAGCTTCTTACTTATAACTAAGATTTGCACATTGTCCAACAACGCAATCATGTCACGTGATAAGGAGGTAGTTTCACATGTGACAGCTTAAGGCTGTGGACACAAAGTAATATAATATGTAATATTATTATAGTTACTTTATTTTATTGGTAATATGTAACTGTAACTAAATAGTTCAGTTGCAAGTAATATGTAATATGTAACTAGTTACTTTTACAAAGTAACTTGCCCAACACTGGTAGTCCGCTTATACTTATATCATCATCATGATGCCTTACATGGTAATCAGTGCATAATAAAAATAATAGGAAATAACTCATGCTGCTATTAAAAGTTAAAAATAACCCGATATCAGTACCTAAGCATATATAGTGCGGTACTTATTTGTTACTTTGTTTCATATGATGTATTATGTGTTTGTAGGGCTGAGGAACTGAAGAAACCTTCTACAACAACTAACAAACAAAAACCACAACCAGAGACAAAGCCGAGGAACACGTTCACTGGTCCTCTAACGTCTTTCCTAGATGCTGGTCATGGGTCTACCAGTTCTAAACCTCCAATTGGCTCTTCATCGGGTCCCACCCCAACCCCTCGTAAGAAGGAAGAGAAATTCACCAAGGAGGAGCTGCAGGTTATAATGTAAGGAGTTTTGTAGAGAATGCTTTTTACATGTAATATTTCTAATAATGCACCGTAAATTCTCTAACTAAGAAACAGTCATTTTTAAAGCCATTAAAGCTGTGCATTTACCTGTAGCTTGCTATTATTTTGTGCTAGAAATTATCTATGAGTGATGGCAGATATGTATGTATGTGTGTATGTAGTTATAGCTGCTAGCTAATGACTTTGAGCAATTTATTTTAGATTATTTTGTATCATTTTGTTAAAGACTGTTTAACTTGCTCATCCATGATTGTGTGCAATATTCAATCTGGGTGTATGTATGCAATTACATTTCACATTTTCAATTTAGGGCTACCTCTCGTATTAATAGAGTAGTCTACCATCCATGGAGTGATGGTGACCTAGCTGAGTTGAAAAAAGTGTCCAAGTTGGGTAGCAAGTTTGAAGGTAAGCAGTACAAAGATTATTCTGTATTGAAATTTGTGGCAGTGAATTCAATAGAAAATCAAAAGTGATAGTTGATACACAGATTGTACAAGTTCACTTGGTCTGGTGAACTCACTATACAATGTACTACAATGAAACATTTTTCCATATAAATATGTACATACTTATTTCTAAGATACTGTGCACCTACTGATTCTTCAGCCTGTTAATTGTTCCTTTAACAGATCCTGATGGGTTACCAGCCCTTTCTGCTAAACAGAAGAAATACTTCATGTCCTGGATGAGACCAGATGATATCTGTGAAGACCCCAAAATGGTCTACTTGGTATCTAGCTTTACGGTCAAACAGGTGTGTAAGTGCACATGTGTGTGTGTGTGAGAGGCAGCATAGCTAAGTGGCTAGATAGAGTAACAGCCTGGTAATTGAAAAGTTTCAGGCTTGATGCCTTGCTATGGCGAAGCAGCCCACCCAGCTGTAACATCAATGGGTACCTGGTGTTTACTGGGGAAGCAAATGCCCAGCTGTTCTTGTGTCGTTTAGCAGTGTTGGGGTTGTTGTGGAACTTTGTGTTCCGCAACCTCTCTCAATGAGATCTGGACAATCCTCCTGTGGGTTACTAGCCCTGCCCCAGGAGGATCTGCCTGCACAAGGCTCAAGTACCTGAGTGGTACACAGGCATCCCAGTGCTGGTTCGCTGGATGGCATAGCTGTGTTTTGCACAGCTGCCATTGGCTTTGCTGTGTGTGTAGTGTGTGTGCGTGCGCGCGCGCGCGTGTGTGTGTGGCATATAGTGGATGTTGTAATATTTTTACTCTTTGGGGCATCTTCCATGGTAGTTCAAGTGCTGCTATAAATGTTTGAGGTCCTACAGTGATTGATGCTTTGAAATTTAATCCCATTCCTTATTGAAAATTTTGTTAAGACCTGGGTGGATGATTAAATCCACCATTTTTCTTGTACTGTAGTACCAAGCACATGTGTCAAATTATATAGGACAATGGACTGAAAAGTCCCAGTAAATATGTCAACCTTTTTTTTTTTATCAACAGGGACCCATGTTCTATGCAGTTGGCACTTGTGAATTTGTTTGTACACATGTGTTATAGTGTGTACGTAATTTCTTTTTTTACTACACAGACACTGATAGGAGATTGTTCATTTGTGGCTTCACTAGCCATTAGTGCTGACTATGAGAAAAGATTCAAAACTAGATTGATAACAAGGTGATTCATCTCATATTTGTGTATACACGTACCTGTCTTGTGGAATAATATTACACACGTACACACATGCATGCTACAAACCCTCCTCCTGCACAGTATGGGTCACATTGCTTTCCAAAAAGTAAGGGTAAGATAACAGCGACATTGGGCCGTCGTACCACTGCATGGAAACATGAGAGATTCGTTGAAACTCAAGAAGCAGCATGTACCCCTAACTGCCCACCACACCTATATATGCAAGCTTAAGATGTTATCCCCTGAGAGAAAATTTTTTTAAAAACCTCCACAGAAATACCAGGCTCCAAGTGGTAGCATCAGACAACACTCTAACTGTAATCTAAGCATGTGGTCATTGGATCATAATTGTCGGTGTTAACCGGCTAGATAATGCTCAGGGGCTACACAAGGAGGTAGTTACGAACATACAGTACGAGACCAAATATACATAATGTATAGTACACAGCTTGCCCATTAATCACATGAAGAAGATTTAGCTATAGTATGTTCATGTCATCCCCTCCCAATAGGTGTATCTACCCTCAAAATAGAAAGGGTGAGCCGATCATCAACCCCAGTGGGAAGTACTTTGTGTGTCTGAACCTGAATGGTTGCAAAAGAAAGGTACGTATGTATGTACCATACACCTCACATGTTGTCAATGGAGCTTTCTGAGGGTAACTCGGCTTGTAATTGCTGATTAGGATGTTGACCTGTCGTGTTGTTAGGTGGTGATTGATGATCGACTGCCGATGGGTCAAAATGGAGAATTGTTATGTTCTTTCTCTACCAACCATGACGAATTCTGGGTCAGTCTTATTGAAAAGGCCTACATCAAAGTGAGCAGATACAGTGTGTGTGTGTGTATGTGTGCGCGTATGTGCATATTTGCATATATGTATAGCATGGTAACATGTGTAGTGTGTGGTGTGCATGTGTTTGAAGAATCTTTACTCATGTTACTCCAGTCTACCCAGCAGCAAATGTGGACATGGTGTTAACTGCAGAGTGTAGTCCAGCCAGCTGCATCAAGGGTACCTAGTATTAAGTTGGAAGCAAATGCCAACTATCCATGCCCCAAATGAGGTTCATACCTATACCATAGTACAGCCTCCTACAGGCTTCCCCCAGGCAGTGTTTCACTAGTGGCAAGAAGATGTATAAGGCAGCCAAAGGCTTTGCTTTGCTTTGTGTGTGAAAAATTTATATAGTTTGTGGTTGTTTAATTAGAGTATTTTTTGTGCTCACTCACTGTAGGTCATGGGAGGGTATGACTTCCCTGGATCATCCTCAGTAAGTACCATCACTATAACATGTCTGTCATTAACATCTTCTACTAACACTAAAGAACATTGACCTACATGCTCTCACTGGCTGGATACCAGAACGCATCAATCTGAAACAAGAAGGTACCTCATACCAAACAATTTAATTTTCTGTTCTAAGTAATCAGATATTTACCAGGAAGTGAAGCTCCAAGTTTGGAGGCAACATTTCGAATGATGAAATCTCATCTAGACAAAGGTGTGTTGTATGTATTTGACATACAAACAGTCACTTGCTCATAGAACATGTACAGTATTATAGTCATTAATGTAATACAGTAGCTTTAGCAAGTTAGCATGTATGTATAAGTTTGTTCAGTGGCCACCTCATTAATGAGACCACCTCTGTGGCTAGGTCCCTTATACTTTGTACACATGTGTATGTACTCTGAACCTCCCATAAATTTTGTTCTCGTAGGTGACCCTACTAATGAGACTTTACTGCACATTGACCCTTCCTCTATCTTAGTTAAATGTACCATGTATACACACAGGAGCTCATCGACACATAGCCATCTGTTGACTAGAGCAGTATTATTATACTCTTGGTGTTATGAATCCTATTGTTTTGTGTTCCACAGGGAATGCCCTGATCACGGTGGCTACTGGTACAATAAGTGAGGCAACAGCTGATAGGACTGGTCTAGTATCAGCACATGCATATGCTGTACTGAGTATTAGGGAGGTTAAGGTAATGTGTATATGTGTATGCAGTACATGTAGTTGTGCTAAAGTGAGCTAACAAAATTGGAAGCACACTAGTTTACACTGTAGTGTGGTGTAACCAGAATCCTCGCTACACCCACATCAGACCGTCGTACTGTGTGAGGATTAGTCTTACTACAAGACGCAGACTAGCATGTCAGACAGTGCAGTAATGTGGTACAACAGAACAGCTATGCATCCTACCTATAGCTTCATATTCATTACAAATTCTGTCCTTTTTTAGCAATGAAATTCGCCTTGCAATATATGTACATACAGACACATGTATACATACATACAGTCTATATATACAGTATACATACTACAATAGTGATCATGGTGTGTTTCGACATATCGTGTCCAGTCATGTTGTAATGGTGGCACCACTTAAGTTTCTAGACAATTCCATGATGGTTGAATTATGTATTTATCTATGCTGTTGGGCTAAAGAGTTTTAATTGAGAGGTTTTCATTTCAAAAGTAAAGGTGTATGGAGCCTGAGGGTTTAGGGGCCAGTTGTTTACCTTGGTAGTGTTGTAGGTACATTATGTTTTGTTGTGTTGTTAATAGGGTATTAGACTATTACAACTAAAGAACCCATGGAGTCACTTGAGATGGAAGGTATGTGTTTACACATGTAAGTATATATCACGTGTATCAGCTGTTTGTACACTACGCACAGTCACACACATGCACACACTATATGCAAACACGTACACATATGCGTACACACATGTGCGCAAAACAAAGCCTCCAGCAGCTGTGTCATACATAGCTATTGCCACCCTGTGAGCCAGCACTGGGATGTCTGTGCACCACTCAGGAAGTTGAGGAAAATCTTCATGGGGAAGGACTAGTAACCCACAGGAGGACTGTACAGGTCTCACGGAAAGAGGCTGTGGAACCCAAAATTCCACAACAACTCTAAAACCGCTAAGCGAGATAAGGACATTTGGGCATTTGCTTCCTCAGTCAAACCCCATTATATTACAGCAGGCCACCAGGTCCCCATTATACAGCTGGGTATAGACTGGAGCAATGTGAGTCAAGCTACTTGCTCAATAGGTCTCCAGCCACTTTGCTATGCTGCCTCACGCAGCACAAACATTCACACACACTCACACAACACACACACACACACTAAATCAAAAGCCTTAAGCTGCCGCTACGTGGTCACGCTGCCCAGTGGCCAACACTGGGGTACCTGTGCGCTACTCAGGTGCTATGAGTCAGCGCAGGCATGCCCTCCTGGGGAAGGACTAGTAACCCGTAGGAGGCTGTACCATGTCTCACAGGTGAAGATGTGGGCACCTGAAGTCCCACCTGGGCCTTCAACTGCTATATGAGACATGGACAGTTGAGCATTTGCTTCCCCAGTTTACACCAGGTACCCATTGATGTTGCAGCCGGGTGGGCTGCTCCCCAGTTGGCACCAGGTCCCCATTTTAACAGCTGGGTAGACTGGAGCAATGTGAGTAAAGTTTCTTGCTCAAGGAAACAGCAAAATACCAAAGTGGCCCCAGCTGAGAATTGAACCTGGAACCTTTCAATTACCAGGCCGATGCCCTAACCACTTGGCTATGCTGCCCCACACACACGCACACGCACACACACACACACACACACACACACACACACACACACACACACACACACACACACACACACACACACACACACGCGCACACACATACACGCACAAACACTACATATGCGTAATATACATGTTTGTATGACTAAGTCTATGATGTGATACAACTTAGTACATTTTATAATTGCTATATAGGGTAACTTCTCTGAGGCAGACACACGCAACTGGACCCCAGAACTTAAAAAAGCTCTCAATTTTGATCAGACACAAGCAAGAAATGTTGACAATGGTAAGCAGCTACAGTTACTATGGCAGTTATGATTCTAATATTTTAGGGATATTTTGGATTGACTACAAATCACTGTGTCAATTTTACAATGTGGTGTACATTAATTGGAAGCCAGAATTGTTTGCTCACAAGTGCACTATTCATGAGTAAGCATATAATGCACTTGTATTGTATAACTAGTAATTCTATTAGAAAATTAAGTCAGTTGTATCTATCATACAGTACGATAGTACTGTATAGTAGGGACCAACAGCACCGATCCTTGTGTGCTATGTTAGATCAGTACATTAGTGAAGGGATTTCATTAGACCCTCCTATACAGTTTGGATCCTTACATTCCTATAATACTAGATGTCCCCCACATTTTGCCACAACCCTCTGCAGCAGATTGTCTTTTCACCAATGATTTTTCCGTCAAAAGGCAACTTACTGGTGGAACTCTCTTCCAAATGATCTTTTTCAAAATTTGTCTTCTTTCCGTAACGATTTATATGATCATTTATTGTATAGTGTGTAATTATGCTTTACTTGTGTAGTTATATTGTGCTTTTATATATTGCTTTGTTTTCGTCTTACTTTTATGTTTGTAACTATGTGTATACTCTGGAATGGAAGAACGGTCTTGGCCAAATTCCAGAGTTTAAATAAATAAATAAAATCAACCACAATGTTTAGGCACGGCCCATGAAAAAACATCACCCAAAAACCAGCCTTACTTTTCCCTGATTACAATGAGGCAGTATTGATATTAGAAAGTTAAGTCAGTCGTATCTATCATACAGTACAATAGTACTGTATTGTAGGGACCACAATGTTTGGGCATGGCCCATGAAAAAACATCACTCAAAAAACCAGTCTCACCTTTCCCTGATGACAATGAGGCAGTTAGGGATCTGCAATGCATATCGATACGGCAAATAAGTATCACGATACGATACTGTACTTAGAGAATATCGATATATCGAAGTTTTCTAGTAGAACAGGTAGTGATTGCTCTATTACTGTAACAGTGATCTAAACACTCGAACAGAAAGCCTACCTGTGCTATAAAATGCAACGTTACGAGAAGCCATACAAATACGCATTTATAAGTGCTGCTGTTACTGTGTTATGGCTAAAATATTCTTACCCAGGTCTTCTAAAAACAGTAGCTGTTACACTTTAAGTATAAAGAACTAGCAGTAAACATCTGCTGTATATACTAGCCATCTTGACAACTCACCAAAATGCGGAGAAATCCGGACAAGCCGAGCATGTATTAAACTTTTTGTGGTAGCAAATTGTCTGCGTGGTGTAATAGAGGCAGGTATCCAGGTAGAGATGTACTTTTAACAGAAACTCTGTTTTCCACACTAAAATCATACCAGAACACACTAGCTATTTGTCACATCATGATCAGTACAATTATTACTGTAGTTTAGCAGCATTCACTGAATAAAGAAATTGTATACATAGTGAATGTATAGAATCAGTGTCGGTTCTTTAAGGTACAGATAAATTGGATATTGTTACAACTATTAGCTAATACGCCAGTCATAACTAGCCATAACCACTTTATTATTATAGTATCGTGATACAGTATCGTATTGAACAGTTTATTGATGGTGATACTCGATACACAAAATGCACTGTATTGCAGAACACTAGAGGCAGTATTGGCTAGGTAAAACTAACAGATTGACTCGAAATGCTTTCATCAAGTTGCTATGAATTTTTTTTTTTTAATTATTAAACAGAATTTTCTACTGACTGGGTAACTGACTGACTGACTGAGTAACTGATGCCTTCAGACAAGCATAACTTGATAACGGCTAAGGCTACGGGCTTGATTTTTTCACTGTTTGATGTTGCTTCAGCTGGACACGTGCCTTTTGGCATACCGCAGTACGTACAATGCATTCTTCATGGACTTACCAGTGTGTCCCATTCATCTTTGCCGACATAGAAAGGTGTCGATTTGGCAGTAGCACGTGATGGCTTCCCTTTGTAATGGAAATCATCTGTATTTTTCATAGTGGCTACTTTGATTGCAGAGGTGCTTTCTTGATTCATAATGCTGTGTAATGGATACTTCACTTTTCAGACGATAATTGATAGCCGGGGCGCATGGTACCATTTCTTTCTTTTGATGCAGTATGCGTGGGTTCACCAGTCATAATAATTTTATTATCCAAAACAAATTAACAAATAAGTGCACAAAAAATTTTGGAATTTTCAACTAAAGTAGGGACCATAGCACATCAAAAAAAGTACTGAAACAAGCTGGAGTAGTGCATGATATTAAATCACAGTAAAGCAATAAGAAGTGTTATATCCCTACTGTGCATTTCCACTATGGTATCTTGAGCACAGTTGGGATGCACTATTCCAGCTTGTTTCAGTACTTTTATTGATGTGCTATGGTCCCTACTCTAGTTGAAAATTCCATTTTTTTTTTTTGTGTGGGGCTGGCCAGAATCATATTCAGATTAATAAAATCAAACATTAAACATCCTCAATTGTAACCCTGCTGAACTATAAATATAATCACCAAAGTGCAAATTGGGATTAGCACTGCAGCAGGGAGACCAGCTCCATTGTCAATACCAGTTCCAGATCATAAGTTTGCCTTTGACAATTCATATTTACACGTACGTATATGAAGCCTTGTGCTTGTTTGTACAGTACATATTGTCAAAGCTTTAAAATATCCCGGAATTTTTTAGCTCAGTTTTATGTATGCCATTTTTGCATTTTTTTAAAATGCATACTTTCATTTGGGGCATTAATAGTATTTAATACATTACATGGTAATATTTCAACAACTTTACCATTACTTGTGTAATTGGTTATGCATGCAAGCATTTCATGTTGTGATTGTCATTTGTAGAATAATATACATAACATAGTTAGATATCAATGTCATTTTGTGAATGATAAACATACAGTAATTCAACTAGGAAATTTGTTAATGTTGTACACTACAAGTAAACAAGACAGCCATAAAAGAACAACTGCTTACCTCACCACATTGTGGCAACAGTATCAATGAGTTTATTGAAGGTGTTAATTGACTGTAGACCTATTACTCAGAAGTGTTAATCAGTGAAGCTATCCTTAGCAAACCTTACACTATTATCACTTACCATATATGGTATGATTGTGTGGTCCTCAGTACAGGAAGCATCTACATGTACTTCCTGAAGTGGTGCAGGTTCATCCCACAATGGTGTTTGTTACTCATTGTTGTCCCTGGAAGGCTAATGCATAGTGTAGTAGTATTAAGTAAAGCAGGCCAAAGAGAGATAAAAGGAAAGCTGATCCAGAGAAATTCTAAAAATGAGATGTACGTAGTGTTAAAGATCAAAAACTGTCAATGGTTTCTGTTAATCAGTTAGTCAGTCTGGTCATCAGGTGCCCTAGTCAGCTAAGTATTGCACATGCATCATGTGTTAGCTAGTGTACACACATGCACACACACACACACACACACACACACACACACACACACACACACACACACACACACACACACACACACACACACACACACACACACACACACACACACACACACACACACACACACACACACACACACACACACACATACAGTGACATACTGTACAATAGAACCTGTCTAAGCCACAGGCCATTGCCATATAACACACTTCAGGATTTAAAGTTGGCCTAATCAATCACCTTGTAGATGACTGGGTATATTCATTAGAGCTATGAAACTGGACACAGTATAACTGATCACAACTGACTTGTTTGTTTGTGTGTGTGTGTTTATTAGCAAGTGGATTCAGGGAGATGTAAAGAGGGACCTTTTCTCAGTAGGTAAGTGAGTTACAAATTTATTTGTACTACAATAATGCTATGTTCATTCTTTTCCTTGTTTGCTGCTGTTATGTTAGCTCTTGAATATCTGAACAATATAACATTTCAAACACCCTATGAAAAATTCATGGTTATCATAGTGGTAATACATACTCTCAGACCATAAATAGCTGCTCTATATTATATCTTACCATTTGAGTTATGTCCACAGGTCTTCTATGACATGTCTATTGGTACATGCATGTATTTACGTGCATGCATACAGTTATCATTCCTGGGATTTAATCCTTCAACTTTCTGTTACACATAATGTACATACATCTTATTAACTACTGTAGTACATATGTATAAGTGCGTACATACCAGCAAAGACCATCATTATTATGTATTTGTTATTCACAGACACTAATCCACAGTACAGATTGGAGGTGAGGGCCCCACAAAAGGCTACAGTATGGATACTGCTGAGTAGACACATCACCGAGAAGGTAATGTATCATGTGTGAGACACTACTGATATAGTGCTGTACAGAATGACTTTGCCCACAATGAGAAGTTCATCACAATACATGTTGTTGAAAGCAATGGGAAAAGAGTATATTACCCTGGTGAGTAACATGCTGTATAGTACATACACTGTTGTAAATCTTTCTTGTGTACACTTGAGAGAGGGAAGGGACAACAATATTTATGTCAACCACAAAGTGGATAACTCTTCGTGTGTACACACATAATCACATTTCAGTAGAGGCTACAGTAGATGTAGAGATGTACAGACTGTACTTTATTGTGGATGTTTTACTAGTGTGCGCACACTGACTATCTTTGCTTTACTCTTGTCCATATTTTCCACGTACAGGTAACTACCTCAATGAAGGCATCAAGATCAACACACCACACTACTTGTCTAAACTACATGACATCTCTAAAGGCACTCACTCATACACACTCATCGTGGCCCAATTTGAAAATGTTACAATACATTACACACTAAAGGTACAGCAAGGCTCTTAATAGTGAGTGTTAGACTTCATGTTATATATAATAGGTTTACTCCACTGTAGAATTCAGCCTTACTAAAATACGCGATCCTTATAATCATCAAAAGGAGGTTGGTAAAGATTATGCAATGCATATACTGTACATGTGTATAAAGGTATTATTTTACATGCGACTTTTAAACTTGTATCTACATGGGTTATTGATTTTTAATGTGTTATTGTTAATCGTGTTCAATGCATAATTGTGCCTTTAGCACTGCACCACGTGTGGTAAGAGATGCAACAATACGGGTAAACACCATATTTCGTATTGTCTTTAAAAATGCATTGCAATATTGTTTAGCAGACCTTTGGTGATGTTGCAAGTGAATGTTGTATGTACTTGTGTAAGCAACTCGTGTACCCACAAGACAAGCCAACCATTATCAAATACATTACAAGTATAGGCTACAAGTAGCTATAGCTCTTGTGTAAGATATTCCGGATTTTCAAATAGGTTACGCCCATTTTGTATAAAATAACACCATCTTCTAAACAAGGCACCATAACTTCTGCGTACTCTGGTTGACAGACACGAAGTTTGGTTTATCAGATTCCTCTATGAAAGGTGAATCGATTCATGTGTAAGTTCTTTGTGTAGTAATGAAGGGGAAGCTAAAAAGGAGCCTTGTACCATGAAATTTACGTGTTCAGAATTCCTGTAAAAACGCTTATTTCTGTAAACTAACCTGTTTAACAATTTGTACGGTTAGAGTCTTATTAAGCATCCTTCGCTGCGTAGAATGATACCAAATTTAGCGAATTTGGTTGAGCATAACAACTTGTAAATTGGGATTTTCCCGCTGAGATAATTAAATTTTCCAATAGATTAATGTATGGAGTGTGTATTATGTCATCATCAGCAATAAATAACCGTCGCTATGACAACATTTTCCCATTTGTACAGTCAGCATTGTATAGAGAAATTCAAGGGCTTTCTTTTATTGTATGGTGTGCTGTAGAGATTTTGTGAGTTAAAGGTTGTAAATTTGTGTTTTTGTATGTAGTGTAAAATACATGTATTTTGCATCGGACAACGACTGACAAGGAATGATGAGATTTTATAATCAGCCTGTTTTACCAAGCTGAGGTTTCAAAAAAGATATTAAATGCATAATTCTTAAATTTTAAGGGTTTAACCTAGTGTTTTGAAAACTTTTAGTGTTGACCACCTAAAAATGCTAGATTTGACAAATCCCATACATATGTTTTGATATGTTACTTTCTGGTGGATTTTAATGCTGAGCAATTATCCACAAGCCACAACCCTACGATATATTGCAATACAGCAATAGCCATATTGTTTGTGTTGCAATATATTAATGTTGCATGTTGTGTCCCTAGTAAGAACCCCACACATCAAACTTTATGTCATAGTAATTGTACTTGTCCAGGAACAGCTCACCATACAGCTGAGCTGACTGCCCAGTACCTAATCTTAAATATTATTTAACCACTACTGTGCATATTAATTCTTGCATCGATATGTAGAATCACTAGAAAAGGCTAATAATTACTGATGCCATAGTGTATTGAAGTGTTTTGGCTGTTCACTAATCTACAAATCAACATCCTGGAATATAGTACTATTGTGTGTATACAACATGACTGCAGGTATATATGCATTATTAACTGTGCACAATTTTTGGACAAAAACGGAATGAATGAATTATCTATAGCTGCAGCAATAGATAGCTATTTCACCACAGACTTACCATTGAATATTGCAGCCCAATGCCAGGCAGATGGGTTATGAAGGATTGAAGTTTAAATGGTTCAGATGTTTTGAACTTCCAAACAAAAGCAATGTCCAACTTGAATGTACAGTGTAATGCATCCACTTACTATATACTGGCTTAGACCAAGGTAATCTACGTAGATGCTTACGCCTTAATACTTATCTGTTTCACATGCATTCAGTACATCATGTATTTTTTGCAGATTACTGGTGAATGGAAAGGAGTCACAGCTGGAGGCTGTTTAAACTATCCTTCCACTCATAACAACAACCCAAAATACACCTTTACCTTTCATCCAACTTTTGCCAACCAGTGTCAAGTATTGATCAAGCTAAAAGCACCAAAGTATAAAGAATTATCTACGTAGATTAGCTACCAATCATCACTTTTGTCTTTTATTTTCAGGCAATTTAATGTTGGAATAACCTGTCAAGCTACTGACAATCCTAGTGGGTCAAAGATGATGGATTCTGGAGTTTATAGGTTGTCTAATATATCTATGTGCACATGTACTCACACGTATTTTGTTAATTTGTTTTTTAGACCTGGTTATGTTGTCTTGGAGCTACCTAACCTTGCTGGTGGATCATATACAATATCTCCAAGTACTTTCTATCCTGGACAAGAGGGTCCATTTATTTTAACTGTGTTTACAGATTGTGTAATGTCTTGACGTGTAAAAATTTTATTCACCGTTCCGGAAATTGACGGAACATCTATTACATACGTCACAGGAAATTGGATTTTTTAAAAGTAACATCCGTAACACTGAAGTATACGTGCTTAATTAGCCCTCGGATTAGCCTTAAAATCGTGAGCAACATTTGCATTTATCTACGGAGTGTACGTGAGTGTTTTCAATGTTACAATATTAGTCAAAGACATTAGGTGAGGTTGATTGGTTGATTAGCGAATTAAGTAACTACAACAGGTGAGCTGCTCGTTTGTCAAAACGTGTTGCAAGCTTGTTCAGTAATGAGACAGTTTTATATCTGTCACAAGTGTTATAAACACTCATATTCAGGTTGGATTTATATCTACTTCTCTTTCTTAGGCTTATACGTTAGCATCTTACTGTAGCGAAGAATTTTTCGGTCAATTTGTTGTATTATTGTATAAGGTCGTTATGGCCGCTGTTGTGCTAGCCAAATTTGACTACTCGTATACACATGGTGGAAAGACCGTATCATTTAAGATAGGCGACCGTTTTTCTTTAATAAACAAGGTGAACAATGACTGGTGGCATGTCAAAAGGTCCAACGTCAGTGGTGACGTTGAAGAAATCTACGTGCCGGTTTTGTATGTTGAAGAAGTGACTGAACCCGCTGCTGCTGTGGTTCAAAACAGCAAGACTAAATCCCTGGACAGAAGGATGACAACAAAATCTTCACTGCAGAAAATGGAGTTAATTAAAATGGATGATAATGATGGACATGGTGAAAATATTTATCAGAATGTACATGTAAGACCTATTATGAGACCTGCCCCGCCACCCCCACAACCAAAAGAAGATAAAGTCAAAAGTCCAGTGGAAAAGAGTATCACTTTGCCACGAGGCAGTGGTAGTACATTTGGGATGGCAATTTCTCCAAATGAGTTTCCTGATAACCCAGCCAGCCCTCCATTATTGTCACCACTTAGAAATACACCATCACCACCTTTTGTTCCACCGAAACCAGTAAACAGGACTACTAGTTCTGACAGATTTCCTGACAAACACTTACCACCAACAACAACAAAGCCAGTGCAAAGAAGAACAAGTAGTATGGAAGAACATCATGGTTCAAAGTCGTATCAAAAGAGAGCAAGTTACGTGAGTGGTTTGGATGATCCTGAAATTAGTACTTTCAGTCTCTCAAAATCAGTTCCTTCTGGCCAAAACAGTTTACCAACACCAAAGCCAAGAACAGAGAGGGGCATTTCTGAAGAGGTATGCATGACTTCAGCATGGGGGTCATTAATTAGAAATGTATTGAAGCCTATTAAATTTAATATTTTTGTAGGGCTTATGCTCAGGATAGGTTTAGTAATTGCTTTCCAACATGTGTAGTACAAGAACTTTATGTGTAATTGGGACCCACGTATGGACAATTAAGCAGATCTTTTTGAATTAACAACTTTGTCAGTTTATTTTGTGGTGTACAATTGATTGGTCCTGATATTAGACCATTCTACACATAAATAGAAAAGTAGGTAAGTTGATGTTTTCCAAGATTTTTAGTTTCTTTATGGTTTGTGGGGGTTCTAAATTTGGTAACTTGGTCTGTTTAAAGGCAACCTATCAACTGCTGAGGTGGGACCAGCTTCCTGTTTCTCTGTTGAGTCAATTTTTTTTACTAATTATGGTGCCCATTCATTGTGAAATAATTTCTTTTTTGTTTCAGCCAACACCAGCAACCAGTACTTTTTCCAATGGCTTTACTCAGCGACATAATACACTTGCAACCAGCCCCACGTCACCATTGCAACAAGCTCCTGTGGCTAACAACAAAACAGGCAAGCTGTCAAGTATCAGTAGCAGCGAAGAAGAAGAGGAGCCTTTACCAGAAGGCTGGAAACAATATCGCACTCCTGATGGTACTCCATATTACTACAATGAAAAAACTAGGGATTCGTCTTGGAAAAGACCGGCCGCCCCTAAACCCCAGGTTTACTTCTTTTCTTTTTTTTAGTGAATAACAGATGTGTTTTATACAGTACTGACTTGTTTATTATACATGCAATGTGTTTGGTACTCTGGTTTTGTTCTTGTTACAAACTGTTATTGTTTTTTTAATAGAAAACTATAATACCTCCTGGCTGGAAAAAGGAAACAACTCCCTTTGGACTGCCTTTATATCTTAACCTGAAGACAAACGAAAGGGTAATGTTTATGTGTGATATGTCATCGGTATTGTTAGTCGTTATGAGTCGTAAAATGTGCTTGTAAGTACGTGGGAGTTTAGAGTACTTACATGTAAATATCCACAATTATCACACCCCCTGTTTTATATCACTGTTTATTCTAGTGACTGTTCATTTTCCTTGTAAATTTTGAACTTCCGTAGATGAAGGAAGTAGAGATCATGTGGCTCCAGTCATGTTTGTAGTGATGCTCCTAAAATAGTTGAATGTAATGAAGCCACCCTCACAGCAACACTGCTTGAAAATTCCCTAGAGTACTTCATGCCCTATGAATTAGGGAAAGCCATCTGATCAGTCATGATCACTGGATTTAGATAGCTGAAAGGCCACAGGAACAAACAACCATACTTAGTATATAGGTGAATGTAGCCCTGCTAAATCTTTGTAGCTCATTCTACATACCTGTTGTTGCTAAGGGAAATACAGTTTGTTTAGGCTGTTGACTTGTACCTGGAGTTTATTAGCAGTGCGTGAGATTGTCTAACTAGAGCAAACACACCACACCAAGCAGACCATTAGCACCACAGTTGTTCATTCTGTAGAATACAATAGTTTAGCCCTAGAACAGTAGTATTCTATTAGCAGCAGAGATACTAATTTGAGAGGCATGCATTAGGAATGGCAATAACAGTGCAAAAGGTAGGTCATCAAACACAGATTTAGTTACTGGAAAATGCTAGAAAAATAATTAGTCATACCTATGGCTGATGGGTCTGTACATATAGATTTGGGCTATTATTATTTTACACAAACCCAGGTCCTGTTATTAGCATCTGTTGTACAAGCAGTTGATTTTTGGCACTCTCCTACACTTCTTAATGAACTCTACTGTATTGTCTTTATGATTGTTAGCTTATGTGATTTGTTGTTCCTCTCTAGTGGGGGTTTGGGAAAGGTGATGCTGGCAAGACCTACTATTACAACACAACCAACCCCAGCCAGATTGCATTTGAACTACCAGAGATACCAGATTATGTGAGTTATGGATGACACGCACACAATTAACAAAACCCAGTGTGTTATTATACTGACTGTACAATGGCTTTCAAATCTAGCCTGGAGTGATACGACTTTTACTTGACTCTCGTTTGTGTACAGTACCTTGTCAGTAAAACTGCTTTTCGTATTACTGGAGCTTTGTAGCCTCTATTAAGCCACGTTTGTTGGCTTCAAAAGTGACAAGCACTACTAGTAACCATTATATGTACTTTTGAATGTCAAGTTGAATAATTGCCAAATCATCTAATGAACTTGTGCAGGATTGCAGGTATAGCTGTAGAACACACAAAAACACATAAGTACTCACCTTTTTTGTGTTTTGATAACATATTTGTGGTGGAGCCAGTTTTGCTATATAATTGAGTGGCCAGGCCTTATATGGGTTCTAGTTTTCCTTTTTTTGCATGCCAACATCTCCCAGGGTACGTGCTGACATGTGCAAAATTCAAATACATGTAATTTGTATGTGCGGCGGGCTTCCTGTAGTTTACATAGTAATGTAAATAGACAATGCCAGATAGGTGCAGTGGACCTCTCTATCTTGACATTTTGATAATCAAGTCAAAATTGACTGTGATTTATGTATCTGCCATTTGCTATACCATAAAGATGCACTGTCACAACCGTCTTGATTATCCAGCATTGTTTGTATCTGAGTACTTTACCCAATGTGTATATGGTTTGCTGGTTTATTGCTCTACCAATATTGTGGTATACTAGTTGTACGCAAACACCCAACCTCAGATGCTTATTATTAGTGTTGCACTGATAATCAGATCGGTTATTGGAAAAACCGTATATCCACTGTAATTTTGTGTATCAGTATCGGATCGGCGCCACGATGAAAAAAACCAGCAGATACAGATATTTTTTTTATTTAGAAATACATGGATCGGCGCCACGATGAAAAAAACCAGCAGATACAGATATTTTTTTATTTAGAAATACATGCTCATATGTACCAAATGATGTTTACAAATGATTGTGTTACATTTTCCAGCATTACAATGTTGTTAGTGTACTGTCAGCTGTTGTTGTAGCAATACTGCCACTATGAACAAGCCAAATTGGTCCTTCATAATCAAATTTCTAGTAAAAATTGCTACATGCTGTGCTATATTGGATCAGCTACGTTTTTCGGCTTGAAAATGTTATCCAATATCGGTTATCGGAATATCAGCAAAATCTCATATTGGTGCAACACTACTTATTATACCCAGGAGCAATAGTTACATTGTGAACATGAAGCTAGGTTGAGCAGCCATAAATCAAGGCACCAAAAATCGGTGCTTTAATTTGTGATGTAAATGAATTAATCTTCACCTCTTGTACAGTTACTCAACACCAATCAGAAATTGAAGGTGATAGGATAATCCTGGCAAAGATATTTTAGGGAACCATGTAAAAAATTGAGTTGAACCAGAATTCAGTCCATGAAATATGGTCAAGCACACTCATTCCTGACATGTGTTCTTTTTTCTCTATAGTGTACTGTACGTCTTCTTTCTCTTGTATCCTCATATATTCTGACAGTCTTTAGCTGAAGTGTTTGAGAGGTGTCATAATTAAATACACTAGGACTGGATGAGTGTCCCAGTTATCAAAATAATGTCTATTTCTCTTTTTTGAGAGTTCTATCTCAATATTACACGGTCTGCCTTTTTTTTCCAAAAGGTCCCTTAGGTGCTACTATCTGTGCTAAGAGCACATGATGCAGCAGAGGGGTAGGAGTAACAACCTTTATCACTTGACCCATCCGTATGAGAAGTATTGTATACAGTTTTGTAATGCCAGTCCATGGGGGTCACTTCAGAAAGCAAGTATATTTGTATAGGGTTCTGTATACTGTCAGTACTTTGATTGATTGATTGATAACTGAAATGTGTGGTTATGTAAGTAGTAGCTGGCACATAAACCGGAATTTGAGTATTGGGCAACCAGCACTTTTTCAGTACATTACTGTAAATTTGCATATTTTGGCACAACTAAAACCCCTGTGAATTTTTACCCAATTATTGGTGAGGCAAGCCGTGGAACAAAACAATGAAGGGACACTATTTTGGCACAGATGAGTTGTATCAGCAGTATCAGCTTTATTGGCAGATATTTTGTACGTTATTTGTTGATACTATTTCATTTGCCCTGAAAACAAAGCAGTTGTCAGCAAATCTCTTATCAGTGCCTCGTTATTCTGAATTTCTCCCAACTGTAAATGCTATAATTGCTGCTCCATAAAGGTTAACCAAAACACCTGTTCATTTAATCCTTTTATAAACCTCTTTGTTAATTCTTCCATGCAACACTCTAAAATGAACACACACACTATTGGGAGGTTGATATGTCATTTCTCAGAGAGGGAATATATACTATACATCTGTCTAACTGTAGGTTGAGCCCACTAACAATGGAACAGTGAATGATGTAGGACCATCCCATACCACACTCACTCCAGATGAGGTAATGATGCTGTGTACACTGTGACCATATATGGTGTTGGTAACTAAGTCATATCCTGTATGGCTTCCCACAAGTAGACCATGGTCAACAGGATATTCATAATGTGGTGACCACAAGAGTATGGGTGTGTAGTGTGTGTAGTGTGTGTAGAAAACTGTGTTTTGTGTAGAAAACTGTGTTTTGTGTAGATACAGTCATTTCACAGGCAACATGGTGAAGTACATGTGTAGAGAGTGCCCATGTCATAACAGTGTTGTAATGAATACAATAATGAGTTTTGAAAATCACTTAGACAGTATTCCTTCCTGTAATTGTTGCCTTACACATACACATGAAGTTAAAAGGCTTTCCCCCTTCACTGTACATACATATGTGCACACTATACAGAGTGTAGTACAGTCTGTGAACATACAGTAACATACACTGCACATCAATTTCATTTCACCCACAATTATTACATTACTTACATACTGTAGAAGGGCCCAATGAGGACACCATATACGTGAAACACAAGTAGCTGCTAAAAGCAGACTAGGGGGTTGAGCAAATATCAAACAGCAATAATTGAACAGGTGATCAATTATTGGTCAGCAAATTGTCAATTGACCAGCTGTATCATGTGGTCAAGTAGTTGAGATTACTTGAGATGTGTTTGTGTAGTGTGTGTGTGTGCGTGTGCGTGTGCGTGCAGTGTAGTGTGTGAATGTGCATGGCAGTCATGTTGTCTTCCTTAAACTGTGCTTGGGATGTTGGGGGTTCTGAGAAGCTGTAAATTATAATTTTTCCTCAATTTTGCTCAACAGCTACACTGCTTTGTTATACCATTAATGCAGTATTAAGTCCTAACATGGCACATCACATCACTGTGTAATCAGCCTTTTTTTTGCTATTAATATCTCTATTAACATGTAGTAATGAACTATACTATGCTTACAGTGCATCAAGTATAACAAAACTTACATGGTTACCATATTGCACACCATGGATACAGCGTTATAGTGGCAGTGTTGATTATTGTGCTGAGGATGTGTTCTAAATTTGTTTAATTAACCCTTTGGCCCCAAAGTTAACCAATTAATGGTGGTAGTCGCCATATGGCATCATGGCATTATAAATTACGCAGGAAATAAATTCTAGCTTCGCTATAAACTGTTTAGTGCGTGTAATAGTAAGATGCGCTAGTGCTAAAGTGGACACGCCCATAGGGGGTCCCATTTCTGGGATAACCGGATCCTTCCCGGACTAGTGTGCATTTGTTATGTAATAGCATATGTACCACTCTGCGTGGGTAGTTCAAAGGCACCGATAGTGCCATAATTTGTATATTGCACTACTGCAGACCGCAGGGAGTGCATTATAACGCACTGATTGTGGTTTTGTAGACCACAACGAGTGCATTATAAGTTATAATGCACCGACCGCAGTGCAATATACAGATATTGCACTGGCTGCGGTTTTGTGCAGCATAGCACAAGTGCCGGTGGCGAAAACCACTACGACACCTCACCTAATAGGTGGAAAGGCACTTCACAGATCACTCGAATTCTTTATAGCCTGACATGTAAAGGTCGATTGTGGGCCATAACGTCACCAATACGTATAATGTTTACAGGCAGCCAATGGCGATCGAAAAAGCCAACGCGGGTGGCCACAACTCTAGTCTACATATATATAAACGTACTTATACACCTTACTAGTCTGGTGCTATCTTAGTCCAGATTAAACTGTAGTTCACTTCGACAATGACTCAATAAAACAAATATATTCTAAATAATACTAACCTTTACGTTCGATTGTGGTAACCAGTTTTGTCATGCCACCAGATTCGAGTTTAGCCAGTGTGAATAGTAAGAATTAGACTAGTATCGTTTAGTAGTTAGGTTTTGTTTACTTAAACCGTCTATTTAGCTGCTTTTTTCGCTCAAGAGAATCACTATGGCGATTAGTCTGGTGCTTAGTCTATATGGCACGCTGGCATGCTGAGCACTACATGATGAGAGTCGAACAGCGAATGCAGGTTAGTGATGTAACCCATAGCGTACTAACTTTCAATATCTCGGGCGGCTGCAGTACTGCAGGGGGAATGTCATCGCAATGTCCAGCTTGGTTACCCACAATCGATGTTAGAAACCTGGCCTTTATAAGTGTTACAACTGTCTTGTGAGACTCTCCCCACCTATTAGGTGAGTGGTACATAACAGTTATACAACGTACACTCGTGCTCTGCCTGTATAAACGCACTTGCCTTCGGGCCTAACGGCCCTCAGGCTCGTGCGTTTATATCAGGCAGAGCACTCGTGGCCGTTGTATAACTATATAATAAAGTGTAGCCTTTCATAATACGTAGGCGAATTAAATCATTCTTTGAGTTAAAAACAAGTTGTTAATAACAAAGTAAGTGTTATACATCGATGGAGACAGGTAAAGTCAATAGTTGGCTGCTTTATCCCAGATGTGGCATGGTGGTCACAAGTGCAGATATGCATGCGCAGCAGCAAAAATGGGACAAATCACGAAGGAACCAGCTGTGGAATGGATCGCACTGTAAGTAAACTGTACAGAATAGTTCTTTGGAGTATAAGGCACCTTTGTAGATAGTTGGAATTCCGTTGTTTGTTTGGGCTGGTTTTCACCAATGTTTAGACTTTGCCGAGTAATAACTTCATTGCAGTTAGTATTATGCAAGCAAAATTAACAACAAGGTGTTCTGTTAAACGCGAACGCCGCTATAGTGGCTCTCATTACTTGCATACGTTCAATCGCACATATCTCATAAGCGAAATATCCTATGAATATACGGTTTGAACCATGCTACTCTGCAGTTAACGGATATTATCCTAAGCTTTATCCAAGCATTGTAGCATGATCGAGCGTGATATAAGACGAATCTGCATTTGAAAGAATTTTCGCTATTTCTAAGATGATAATTATGACGATAATTATGACGATGCTACCTGTCACAAAGGAGAGATGGAATAAAGAAGGTCAGTAATAGTTATATGATGTTGTAGATCTATCCTTTGTAAGTAGTTTAATGCAAACCACGAAGGAATAGGCACAGAGTAACAGGAGCCCAAGTTTTGTATGTCAAAACAAGTAGTTTACGTAAAACAAGTTTCGTTTTTAAAAACCAAAGCCACTATAGTGGCGTTCGGGGCCAAGGGGTTAATTGTCCATGTCCTTTCTTGCCCACAAGTAAAATTTTATAAAAAGAACTCTTGTGATTTGATCACTTCTAATTTGATTTGTTTTGCTACTACAGGAGGGGAGGGAGATATAGCATGAAGTTTATTGACTTGTGTGTGGCACACCTACAAAGCAATGTAAAGCCTTTGGAAGCCATGCAAAATATAGTTATTGCCACCCAGTGAACCACCACTGGTGTACCTGTGTGCCATTCAAGAACTTGAGTCTGTGTGGACAGTTTCTTACAGTACCACCAGGGACGTGTTTGTAGTGTTGTGCTGGGCTTACTACACTGTTTGAGAAGTAAAGACACATTTGTGCGTGTAACTCACTGTGAAATACGGAAATGAACATTATACTGATATTATATTACACATACAGTGTGTGTGTGTACCAGTACCAGACTATTTTTAGAAGCAGCCTTTCAATGAGGCCATCTTTATTTAATGCAGTACAAAGCCATACCATGTTAGAACTAACACATAAGTATTTTTTATAGTACAGGTGCAATGTAAAGTATATTTATTCTAAAGACAGGTTAGGAATTCACTAAAGTTGTATGGTATAAAGTACGTTGCATTCAGACATCTATATATGATACTGTGGTATAGTGAATCTCTGTATACATATAATACGTACATTGGCACCTGTAGCTGAATGGAGACTGCATTTTTAGTTCCATACATCGTTGAAGAATAGATGTTCTATTGAACTATTAACCAGTTTAAATGGAGACACCGTGTTTCTTTTCAAACAATCCTTTAGTATGTGTGTAATGCTTTCACGAAATCTATAGTGAGAAATACATAAACATCTAGGCTGTAACAGGATTCTAGGCTATAGCAGGATTCAAGCTATAGCAGGATTCAATAGATTGGTACGTACGTACTACGTTTCATGCAGTTTCCTTACATCAAAGCCTGGTAATATATACCCACTCTAATATTGGAGGGTGGGTAACTACATAGGTATTGGCTAAAAATTCTGAACTACTTACCACTGGTAACTGCATTTAGTAGGTCAGCCTTGCATAGCTCTAGCATCCATCAAACGTAGGCTATTTGCCTATTGTGTATAAATGTTTGCTAGATGTTTGACCACTGTGTTTAAGAACACCAGTCATTATCACATTCTGGTGCTGAAAGTAATGGCACCAACAGAGCAGAGCCCAAGTACATCAAATAGAATCACTATTGGTGACAAGTGAAACTGTAGGTGTTCTATATATTTGTAGTTATGGAGTTGCTTTTTCCACATTCAGTGGTGGTCCTTGAAAGGCTACAGTGTATATGTCTGGAAGAGATGTATGGTGTTTGTTGGGAAAATGATATGCAGTCATTGAGGAACTTCCTGATGTGATATGGTGTGCATGCATGCATGAGTGTATATGAGTGTACCTGGTAATTGCAGACTCAGTAAAGCCCAACTATTGCTGTTTCCTTGAATGTTACTTTTATCCTTAAACCATGAAATTTCCACTGTTTTAGCTTTGGTGTATAGGATACATCCACACAAAACAGCCAAGCTGTGAAATAAGAAATTTGCATACATCATTCAGCTGTTTACATGGGTATTGGATGTTTGTTGAGCAAATGTATGATGGCCTTGTTGGGTGTGGTCATTAGGAGAACTTGGGGTACCACACCTCATTTAAAATGTTGCTTATTTCTGCAGACCTCTGTTACTGGACCACCTACTGGTTCTGATTCCCCTGTGACTGCCCGTGCTGCTAGAAGTGATTCCACCCCTCAACCTCCACCTGCCACTGTTACCACGACAACGACGACACCCAGCCAACCAAACATGTCTTATGCTTCACAGCTATCCAGTGGCATTGTTGTAAGTGAATAATTGTCATTGTAGTAAGTGAATAATTGTCATTGTATTGTATTTCATTTTACTCACATCCCACGTATGACTTTCAAAATATCAATTTTTCCTTGATAGGTTGTCATAAAAATTAGAACCTATGTACTACACAACTATGACATTGCACACATGTGTACGCTGTACATACTATGTATCACTTTGTCTCTCATGCTCTATGGATGTACGCGTGCATACACACACGCACACACACACGCACACACACACACACGCACACACACACGCACACACACAAGATATGTACAATGTAGCGGTATGCATTATAACACAACTTTTCTGTCTTCTACAGAATCGTCATGGATATTTGCATAGGAAGAAAATGTTTGACAGTAATGGCAAGAAGTAAGTATATTAATATTATATGGTTTGAATTGCACATCTCCTCAGGGTGAACCGTAACTGGAATCAACATTATGTGATCCTACAAGATGGGATGATGTCATTTTACAAAGACATAAAATCCGCTCGTGAAACGGTAAACCATCTGCATTCACGCAGCCTTACTTTAGGTTTATTGTTCCAGGTAAACTATCAGAACAATTTGTGTATAAAATCTGTGTGTATTGTGTTGTGTTGTGTTGTGTTTGAATGAATTTACTTTGGACTCCATAATATAGTGTGTAGTTTTGTGGTGTGTATCTTGTGTGGTTATATATGTGCAGTGTTATGTGTCTTTATGTTTTTGCTATAGCCTGGTGCTAAACCACAATCACAGTTTTCACTGTTGTACAGTTCAGTCAGCCTACCATCCACTTATGTTAAGAGAAAAAATGTGTTTCAGGTACAATATGTTGCGTATATACAGTAAATTGATGTGTACAGTATGTAGATAGTGTGTCATTATGTCGTCATGTTGTTTATTGTAAACATTTTAATGACCACTTATAGCACTTACATGTATCACTCCATCAGGTTAGCTCATCATTTGGTGAGCAGTTCTACTTACAAGCAGACACTCTACAAATGATGAACGACTGGTACAGCAGTCTGCAGGCCAGCATCAAGAAAATTGTGAGTACTTCAATAGACAGTTTAAATACAGTGAAACCTGTGTATTAAACAGGCAGTGTCCTGGTGTCAAATACCGGTTCCACTGTATGTATAATGAAAAGCAGTAACAAAACCTTCCCATGTGTATGTATGTATGTATGTATACTTTGTGTTATATTGGGCCTAGTGTCTTGCACATAGTACATGTATGATAGGCTCCTAATAGAATAATACCTACATCATTGTGATATTAATCGTGTGTGTTTGTATTTATTATATGTTTCTACCAGAGTTATCAAGTCACTGCTTATTTAGTATAGTGTTACAGTAGATTATGTTTCATACAATCCTGTAATATCCTTTACATCAATGGTACAACCCACATGGATAATGTATCTTCAGCAGGTATAACTAGTCTTCAGGTATTTCCATTATTGCTTCCAATTAATCCACCCAACATGTATATACATGCACCTGTGGTTTGTATTTACTAAATTGTGCCGATGACTGGGAAATTTTACCATTTGATAAAGTACCTCTGTAGTTGTAATACTGTTTGTTTTTGTCAAAGGAAGGATAACGTTTATTTTCATTTATCTGTTGTTTTGCCTTCCATCTATAGCAAGATGAGAAAGGATCTGGTACAGATGTAGTTGATTATTCTCCTTCACTGCAACAGAGACATAACAAGGGGCAGAGCCTAGGTGTGTGTGCTGTGTCTCAGTCTTGTCTTGTCTTGTGTTGATCAAACACTACATCATTGTATGTGTGTGCATGTACCAGCTTCTGTGGTGCCTTCTTTGTAGTTGTAGTGCAGTGTATGGCTTTACTGCCATACATGTATGCTTGTAGACAGGGAATTTTTTATTTCTTTGTCATTCCAACATGAATTACCTGTAGTTGTACATCACGGGCCATTTTTAATACACATCCGTAGATTTTTCAAGTGCCACGGTTGAATACAATTCATGCAGTGCTATAGAGTGTAGTATAGAATCATCACAGCAGAACTCTACACTGTTAAAGGCCTCACCAGAAACATCACCCAGCTTGCACAACCGTTTTTAAATCCACGCGCATCAAAGCTGTGAAACTGGACAGAATATCATAACCAGTTATCAAGCAAATTATAACTGTCAGTTATCCCAGTTATCTGAAATGACTGACATTTCTGTGCATGTAAGCTACGTACCCTTAAATTTGTAGTGTAAACATTTTGTCAGATTGTCATAGTGGCCAAAGTTATAGGCACCAAGTGATTATATACCTATAGCTACAAGTATGATAGCAATGTTAAAAAAAGCATGAGAAAAGTACCCAAAACACATATTTTTAAAGAGTTCGGTTTAGTGAAAATAATAACTGATGATTGGCTGGTTAATCAGTTATCCAGTAAGGTTTCACAGCATTAACACACATGTATTTATAAACAAAAAGATTAAAAAATCTACTATATCCATCCTAATAAGTACATTCTCATGCTTCATCGTCCTAAAAAGAAAAACTCCCATAATTTTGTGATGTAAAGTATATAGTCTAGACTAAATGTGTATTTTGGTAGATGGCATGTAGCTATTGTACCATCTCCACCTGTTTTTTTATGTGGTGACCAGTTATAGTCTAGTGAAGTTATAGGGGTCTCCCCTACATTTTGTTGTTGTACAGTATTTTGGAGCAAAGTACATTTTGTCTTGTAAAATTTGTCTATACACATATAAAACAAGGTATCTAATAAGTCTTCAAAGTAAGGACATTTGTGCTATAGAACTGTTGGTATCAGAAATGCAACCTGCAACTGAATGTGAACAAAACTGCTTCATTTTATTGAAACAAATTTTTCTATTATATAAATTATGTTTAGTAATAAAATGTTGCTGTCATCTTTCCTTGTTTCATCAATGCTATCGTGTTTAGATGAATCCACAGTGAAGACTTTGAGACCTAGTATTTTATTTCAATAGGTACTGGGGTTGATTAAACATGTAATGAATAAAGATGTTAAAATGCACAGTTGCTATAGGGTACATCAGAGATAGTTGACATATCAATTCTTGTGTGTAGTTTGTACAAATGTCTTGCACAGATTGTGTATTGGTATATTTTGTGTGATGGTGTGTTGCTGTGTTGTTCTAGTAGGTGGTTCTGACTCTGACGAAGAAGTAGATGCCGAAGCAATTGACAGTAGCTCTGGAACAGAAAAGAGTGGTGAGTATGACATGTGTGCAAGCACATCTCACAACACGCACATGGACACACGCACACACTCATGCACGCACGCGCATGCACACACACCCATACATCCAAGCAAACAGTCAGACACAATACACCCACCTCCCATAATGCAATACACATATGATAATCTTGTTTAATTTATGCTAATAACACAAGGTATTATGTGTTCTGTTTAACAAGTGAAGTGGCTTTTGTGTACACATCCAGTCAGTCTCAATAACTATCTGCTATATGATATCTGCTTTGAGTTACTAATTGACAAATAGCACATCCTACAAGCTGAACCCTGTAAACTGCACTTACTTCCTTAGTTCTAATGTTTCTAAATACCATCATTGCATGTTATATGGTTGTGTGTTTGTCATGCCTGTAGTTCGAATCAGGAGCAGACTTCGAAGGCTAATTGCCAAGAGACCTCAAGCAGAAACCCTAAGGAATCAAGGCATCATACTTGGTAAGCCTGCAAGTGTAACGTGATTATGTTCCAGTGTGTATCAATACATGGTAACAATGTAAAAGAATCTCCTCCCAAAATGAATCCTTGTTTGTGTTAAGAAGCTGTATGAATTTTGCAAGAGTAATTGTGTTAGGGAATTTTAATTTGAATTACTAAGCACAAACCCAGTTGCTTCATTTGGGTATACTGTATCTGAAATGAGACATTTACAATTTTATGTAAGAAGCATACATGGGCTAATGTTGTTAGAGGAAAGCCTCCTACAACTCAGGGATATAGCTGGCTCCCACAATGCCCACCCTTCTTGCCTCAAGTAGATTTACTAGTTGTTTAGTCATTGGGGAGTTCATGTGTGGATGAAGATGTTAGGCGAATTGCAAAATGTTTACCTGCATATTCTACATAATGCTCATCATTGGCCCAGCATACTATACTCTACATGCTACAGTAGATGTATAACCAGTCCTGGTGCATAACTCAATTAGTATTATTCTCTTTGCACACAGATAATGTGTTTGGCTGTGATTTGTCTAAGCTAGTGGATGTAGAAGGTACCACTGTACCAAAATTTCTCGTCAGATGTATGGAAGACATTGAGAAGAGAGGTATGGTATTATCATGTGCATAGATTAGCTTCTATAGTCTGTATGATTTAGATAATATTTCACCATTAAAATGACTGTTAAGCCTCCCATTTGTTAGTCTCGTGTCCAGACCCCACCCACTGCATTAGGTAGGGTCTAATGACAATGCTGAAGTTTTGAGCATTTTCTGACCAATCAGATGCTCCGATTCAGCTACAACACGATTTGATAGGCTTGAACAATGAAGATGGCCAATTGAAACCATAGATACTCATACATAAACAATATTATGGTGGATGGCCCAATAATGTAGTGCAAGTCACCAGACCCTACCTAATATAGTGGGTGGGATCTGGGCACGAGACTACCCATTTGTATTGCCCTCCCTATTGTTAGGTGTGATTTAGGGATACAACGTGCTAAAGTGTGTGCGTGTGTGTGTGTGTGTGTGTGTGTGTGTGTGTGTGTGTGTGTGTGTGTGTGTGTGTGTGTGTGTGTGTGTGTGTGTGTGTCTTTTTGTAATATTCAAAGCACAGTACCTCACTACTGATATTTTTTTTGCTACCATTCACAGGCTTAGAGGTCATCGGTATCTACCGTCTGTCTGGCAATGCTGCACAGGTCCAGAAACTTCGACACAGAACAGATCAAGGTACGTACATGCAAAATACTTGTCGAAGTCAAATGAGACTTTTTTTTTTCTTCTTGAATGTTAAACGAACACTTTTTGGTGTGTGAAATTAATGTACTATTAACTTATATTATGGGAGAGGTATGCCTTATGTGGCCCTTATTAATTTATTAATGAAATCATGTTCAAAAAACAGTCATAGAACATAATGTCAATGAATTCATTTAAAGTGCACGATTTTCACAGATCTGCCTGTCAACTTTGGCGATGAAGAATGGGAGGATATCAATATTATATCAGGAGCACTGAAACTGTTTCTAAGGGAATTGCCTGACCCACTGATCCCATACAGCTTGTACAATAAGTTTATAGATGCTGGAAGTGAGTGTCGTGTGTGTTATATTAGAGCTGTTTTGTTTGATGATTGATTTGTGTACGTTTTGTGTAGAGCAAGCTTCACCTCAGAAGATAACAATGTTAAGAAGATAACAATGTTAAAGTCATGCGTTAAGGAGCTACCCAAGGCAAACTATGCAACATTAAAACTTTTGAGTGATCATTTGAGAAAGTAAGTTGATGTACCATACAGCTCTATATGCATATTGATATTGTGAAACCTGTAATATAGAATGGTCACCTTTCTAATAAATGGCCAACTTAAGATGTTCCAACTGATAAGTTTATACAGTAATTCATCTGTCCACCTGCTTACTAAGGCCAGAAATTTTGGCCAGTGTGTAACCAGCTTAGACAAGTTCCACTGTAGTTACTTTAAAAGTAAAATTGTAATGTGTAAGATGTCACAGTGCATTATAAACAGTAATGTTGAGAGCCACATATAACTTTTACAGTGTGTTAATATTTGAATGGATGTAAAATATGTCTCTAAATCCATTACATTGTCCAGGGTGATGGAATTCAGTACTGTGAACAAGATGCAGAGCACGAATTTGGCCATCGTCTTCGGTCCAACGATCATGCGTAACGAGGGAGACTCGCTAGCCATCGCTGCTTTGATGCCAATTCAGAGTCGAGTAATGGAAGCATTTCTGACTGACTATGATACCATATTTAGCAAAAGCTAATTAAGTAAATAGTATTTATATAATACATGTATAGCACACTGTATGCACTTGTAATATCCAACAAAATCATTGTGTTTTAATGTGTCCCTTGTGTTTGTAATGTTTTGTACCATATATGGCAGTGCTAGCACATGACAACAGAACTTGTACAATTTTAGCACTTACAGAATGACAATGTTGTGTATGTATGTGTTAAAGGAATTTTCTGTTCAGTTAATTGTATTCATTAACATCAGCTGTTTTGTCATAATGAAATTGACTAAATCCAAGGTGACTGGGTATAAGGAAATTCAAGTTGTTACAATCAGTTATAGGATGTGAGCAAACTGTTTTATGAGCATAATTATGTGGCTGTTTTCAAATTATAATATTATTTTGTCCCAAGTACTCCAGTATTACTGATTCTATAGCATGGCTACTGTTGTATAATATAGTCTCACATGATGGTCTCGTTTTAACATAATTTAGATGTACAGTGGCTTAGCAGCCACCTACCTATTTAGGCCAACTATACACTAACTACCTAGTACCTATCAACAAGAAATTTTGGCCCGAAGGTGACCAACTTAGACAAGTTTCACTGTACATCTTACCACCCTACTGTTTATTTAGGGGCCCACAAATGCAATCCATATTATAATTATAGAGAGAACTCTTCAAATTGTCATGCTGCAATGCTCAACCTATGCTCACTATTAGGTGCATTATTCATGTTTTGATATCTAGTCCAACAAGTGATTGGGTTATACCATATATATATATTATCTATGGTTATACTCTCAATACACCTTGCATATTATTTTGTTACGTCAAGCAATTAGCCAATAGAATTAGTATTACACTTGTTTGTCTAGGTCCCTTGACAAAAATCTGCAGTACTATAATGTGATTGATTAAACTGATAGTGTTCTATTGTAAGTACACGTCCGACTTGACAACTAGTGTTACCATATATAGTGATAGATCCCCCATAGCAATGGTTGCTAAGTGTGATATATAGCTAGGTCTTTTACAGTGCTTATTTTTTGAATTTCTGTTGTTTAGTAACAGTTGCTATGGGTTGTCAGAGTAATTTAAATAGGATGGTCTGGACGGATGGCTGTGGTATTCGGGATTAATAGTTAAACAGGAAGGAAATAGTGTGGTTAACTCCACCTTGCACTATTTTACTCCTTCCTGTTGACAATGCTCTCACTACTAGTCCTGAACCATTTATCCTACAAATTTGTACTCTCTGATAAGTGATAATAGAATTTCAAAGTTTTGGATTTGTGAGAGAGATCATCAATAAGGAGTCATGCATGTCAAGAAACTGCTTGACTGCTCTATTAGGGTTACTGAATGCTTTATTATAATTTTTTTGACCTGAAGCATTCAGCATAATAAGCACAGTAGTAAATCCTGTTATAGACATAAACAGGTGTGTGACATCAAAATTTAATTATCATGTGGTTATCGGTCACAAGCTCACCCAAGATTATTTGCAGCATAGTTAGGGGCAAATCACTTTGGCAAGGGGGGGAGGGGGGCACCAGGGTAGTATATGGTCTGAAGCTATTTCATATTTCATATGTTTCAGACAAATTTTAAATGCAGAAGAAATTTATATATATATGCCCAAAATATCTAAATCATGCTGCTTTCTAAGTGGACTTATTGATCAAGAGCTATTATAGGGTTGAGTGACAGTCGTGAGTATAGTTCAGCTAGCAATGAACCTAAAGAATGACATGCATAGGACCATGTGCATTTCATTTGCAATAATTATGTTCAGTGTACCCATGCATAGGATATACGTTTTCATACTCTGTATTCTCAATACTCAATAGTGTCATGTGTTGACTGTTCTATTAGAGTAATTGACTGACTGGCTATTAGAGTATCTCAATCTTGTATATATATATAGGAAGGGGGGATGTCACTGATAATATCCACAATGCAATAGTATATCAAATGTCACCAGCATAATTGAGATACAAGAGTTGTGATAGTCCTACTGTATTGGTTACAGCCAAGTTGTGAAATCAGTGTTATTTCAGGCTCAGATACTGATTTGATGGCTGTTTTGGAAAGTGTTGTATAGTGTGCTGGATAACAGTACACACAAGTGTGCACACACACACACACACACACACACACACACACACACACACACACACACACACACACACACACACACACGCACACACAACACTCTAAGGCATGCAGTTAAACCTTTAACTGCTGTGTGCATGCACTACAGTATATTTGGCTGCTACACTAGAACACACACATGCACACACATACATGCACACACGCACGCACGCATAGACATACACACAAAACACGAAGCCTTCAGCTGCACCGTGTTAGCATGGTCACGGCTAGCCAGTGAACCAGCACTGGGACACTGTGTGTTACTCAGGTACGTACAAGGAGTCAGTGCAGGCACTTCCTCCTGGGGCAAGACTAATAACCCGCATAAGATTGTGCTATGTCCACAGGTGAAGGTGTGGGCACCCTAAGTCCCACCTGGACTTTCACCTGCTGTATGAGACATATATATGGACAGTTGACATTTGCTTCCCCAGTTAATATCAGGTAACCATTGATGTTACAGTGGGCTACAGTAAGTTTCACTGATCACCTCAGCTGATTGCACATTTGTACATCAGATTTCATGTTTGAAAATTTGTTATACATCATTACCTCCAGCATTGTTAGATTTGTGCTGTGACATGCAAAACATGCATGTATATAAACCTTACCGCTTGAAAACAGCCAAGCTGTGAAAAGAGAGTACACCCTTCCAAAAAGGCCAGGGTAAAAAAAGTTATGATCATCATAATCATTAAAATGATTGGCATTATATAGCATCATTGCACCTTTTGATTTCTTAACCTTTTCACTCTGAGGGCTGCACCCGACAGCTTGGCTGTTTTGGTAAGGATATCATTTCTTTTGTAATTGCAAGTCCCACAGCCAGCCTATGGTTAATAACTTTGATCTTTGATAGATTGTATATGTAGTCCTGTCAGGAGTATAGCCAAGATTCCCGAGTTACTGGTACAAGAGTCTGGGGGTGCAGCTATCAAAGATACATCTGAAAACACACATACAGAAGCAATAAATAAATAAACAAATAAAGCCTATACCCCATGCAATCTATAGAGTGTTCATGTTGAATTGATACCTGAGAAAACATTTTTTTACAGGAGACAAGTAGGTAACATTAAGTCTATTAAATAATTGAACTAGAAGAACAGACATGTGTGTTTTGGCTGTATTACTGGCAGGGAAAACCCTGTACCAAACTGTGCATTTGTATGACTTTTCTGTATGGCAAAAATAATGAACCATAAAACATAGTGGACATTTAAATAAAATAATTTAGTACGTAGTACTACAAATGAGCCAAGTTAACATCTTGTGTATTAATGAGTTAGGAAGTAAATAATTAACTGTTCTCTAGAGTATCTTGATTGTTCACAAGATTTACTTGTAGGAAACTATCCTTCCTTGAGGAATGAATGCGACTTACTTTTCATGTTAAATTGTTGTGTTGCACTGCATCTGTGAATATTTTAAATGTTGCAGCTACATTTTTCCTGCTGTAAACTTAGAAATAACATGTTCCTTTCTCCTTGTCCTCTAACTTACAACACAATTGCACTGCATGTTTCACATCACATTGACAATAACTTATTAGCTTTAGTGCGGGGACTCACCCCATAGTAATATTTTCAATATAAGATATTCTAATAGAACAGTCGAAAGTTAATATTTCTATAAGTGAATTCTATTACAAATTTCCTATAGTGAGCAAGCCTATAACATGCTGAACTGTGAATGTTCTTGCACACCATAACTACTCAGATATTTTAGTTTTACATTTCAGGATCAAATGTAGGCACTATATAATCTATTGTGGTGGCATAATTTTGCTTGATCAATTATTATAATAGTCTGAGTACTAATGCGTATGTCATACAGCAAGTCCTGCTGGCATGGTCCATGAAAATGCATATCATGGAGTGATGGAGAAGCGTCACATGTTCTAAAGGGACAGTCATTGACATGCTATCTTTTACATGGGTAACAACTCTTTACACTCGACCTCAAGCTAAAATCCATTCAAATTTATAAGCAAAAATTGGGGTCTGCATGCAGCATAATAATGACTGGTGTCTATTATTACACAGTAAAAGCAAATTAGTGCCTCACTACCATGTTACCATCCAACTCAGTGTGGGTTATCTTGAGGATCATGGTCTGCTTCATGATCATGATCATCAGGGAGCTTACTGTTGTGGATGTTCGCCAAATCATATTCTTCTATTTGTTACAGACATTGCCACTTGTGCTCTTGATAGGGAATCTACAGTTTGTGTGGCATTTCTAGGTGACTCGTACTCTAATTGGGGAACTATGTTGGGTGGCATTCCCAAGGCAGAGAACTGGAACCCCTTTTATTTTGAATGATATGCTCTTACAAGGAGTCTTTGTTCAGTTTACTGATGACACCTGTTTAATCTGTTGTGGAGATGACCTTTCCTCTGTATCTCAAATGCTTTGTGAGGATTTATGCTTGCTACATTCATGGGTCAGAGACCACTGAATGAGTTTTAAGAAATTGAATTGATGTGGTTTAATGTTTGGTCTCAGTCAGAGATCTATCGAGGCAGAAGTCCAATAAAGGTCATTGTCAATTACAACACCCAAGTACTTATGAGTAACAACCTTTGTTAGTGGAGAGCCATCTAACCGACAGAACTGGTGGATCTCACATTTCAACTCTTTGCAAGAAAATGGCACATTATTGTACTTAATTGGTTGCCATTAGAGGAATCTAGCTACCTGTGGCTATTCTGACACTTCTTATACAGTCTCTTGCACTATCCCACCTATATATGTTATGCTGTGTCAGTCTGGGAGCCATCTTTGAGTCATGATCTGCAGTCCAGATTAGAGAAGATGTTCAATCGTGCTGTTAGGGTGGTCTGTGGATTGAGGAAATTTTACCATGTTAGTGCTCTCCGGAGGAGGCTTGGATGATTTTCTGTCCAATCAGTGATCCAACACCATTGTCTGCTTATGTCATATCGCCATTATCATATATAGTGACACGGAAAATACTATCCACCAATTCAATTTGGCAGACAATCGCACTATGATACCAGAACCGCCCCTCATTTTGTTGTCCCACGTCAATTTAAGCTCTCATTTACACAGAAATTGTTTCGTTCTAAAGGTATCTACTGGTGGAACAATTAACTGTCTTTTATATTTATGCAGCTGAATAGTTATTATGCATGGCTTTACTTGTAAGAAGCAAATGATTTACTGAATTCTTAATGGTTTGTAATAATTATGTGTTGTAGCTAGTTATCTGTTTGCTGTGTTTATTGTCTTTGTAGTATCTCTCTGTCTGTACTTTAGGTTGCTGTATATGTATGTGTGCCCCCGGCTCTGGCAGGGAAGAGTGGCTTTGTCCAACTGAATAAACAATCAATATGCTCAAATATATCCATTTGCTTTAACTGAATATATGAATATCACATGATTCTACTGACTATAAGGGTTAGAACTATTGAGTACGAAAAATGTAAGTCATAGTATCACATTCAAATCTCCACTTTGACGTCTAGTCCAGGCTATTTTAGCAGCCACTCAATGCATTCATTCTTACTATCTTAGTTCAGTACAGAATAACTCTTTTGTTTTTGTATTGTAGATTTTATGTTGAGGGAAGCACCCTTGCACAGGCTTACTATGCCTTTTGGTGCCACCCTAACCGGCCCAGCTCAAAAATTCTGTTCTAATACTACAGTTGTAATATTTACACAGGGAATCCACTCAGTAAACAGCAACAATTCGACATTATGCCTGTTAATTGGGACACTTGCAATTGAAAATGAGGACATGCACCTCAATCTGAGCACTTACGGTCCCAAAATATCCCCCGGCCACTAGTCAAATTCGCCAAACTTTGATCTTCCTGCTAGAGGTTACTTTTCATATCGATTATTTAAAGTTTGGAGTTTCATACACTCACAGATGGAAAGGGATGGGTAATTTTGTGCCACTGATATCCTAGTCTCGCGTGCCAGACGGTTTGTGTGGGGGCGGTAAATAGGTTTATTTGCCGCCCCCACACAAACCGTCTGGCACGCGAGACTACTGATATCCGTCCAGCCACACCTGAGATACACCTCGAACTACACCTCAAAACAACGTTAGTTTACGTCGTAATATCCTGAAATATCATACGTAAGTTGTGTACTGGTTTGTGTTTGACAGTATTTGATCTCTGTGATTCTTTCGATTCCTGAGTCGGTGGCGTCGTGTTGAACTAGAATTTCTTCGCCAGTGCTTCTACCGAGTCCGGCGCTTCGTAGTCTCTTGCCAGCCGTGACGGTTCGTGTGGGAATTAACTCAGTTTGTCGGTCCGCGGCGCGGCACTTCTCTGGTCAGTATGACTGAAATTATAAGCTCTTAAGGGTTCGACTCGTATATTGGTAAAGACTATCCTCTCGACTATCCATGATGGAGAGAACGATAGCTCTCTCGATGGCTATTAATGCCACAAGAGATGCCAGCAAGGTCAGGAAATTTGTGCATGCATGACTGCTTGTATCGTTCGTTGTAAATTTACTCGACTGTTCAGTTAGCCCTCCGGGTCTGCATGAGCTAGCAGACTGCATGGACCGGCTACAGTGTATGATTACCAGAGTATAGTTGGATGGCACTGGCTGTGACTATGGCACACAGCATAGGTCAGAGATAGGCTTGGAAACAGAAAATAGGACCAGGTCACAAGTGACTGCTTTCTATCATAGTGTCAACTTAGTTGTTTCATGGGCTGAAGATTGAAAAAAAATTTTTTTTTAATTCATGTTAAACCCAGTGTACTCATGAATGATTAAACACAGATATGTACCAACCTTATTCCCTCGAAACTATACTAATCAAGTTGAAGTGCTATGATACATGGCCTTATAACTAGCAAGAGTGCATGGTAATGTGCACGCTGTACCATTCTTGAAAATGCGGATCATTTATTTAAGGTTCTATAGCTTCATAATATGGTTATCAGGGACATGACTGAATAGTTTCCATTGTATAGCTATGCCCCTGCATACATGATTGCATGTGCTATTAAAATATTTGGTATGATGCTTTAAAATTTAATGTGCATGCCGGAAGGAAACTTGGTAACTGTTCTTGAGTTATACTATGCAAGAAATGTGCATGCATACATGTTCGAAGGAAACACAATACTATCTTGACATGATTGTTTGTACTCTGATGAGCATAATTGTTTTGAAAAAAAATTATATTGTGCAATAACTTTATTGCATGGCTATGCAACATGGGTTATCACAAATTGACCATATTTGTACATTGTAATGCAAATGTACAAGACACATGATATGTGCTTGAGATTCCATATAATAAAATAATGCTATAAATAGAATACTGCATGACCAAAAGAATTTAATATCAGCTCCTACTTATAGCTTAGGAGTTCAACAAAAAGTATCACAGGACAGGAATTTGACTGATCAGAGTTAATGCGTACCTGTAAGTTTTTAAAATGGTAACTATAGCTAAAAGTAGAGAGAATCTACATGGCATTGGTTATTATGTGCAAAGCACATACTGTGTATAGCTACATGTTCATTATAACATATCTAAGGGTTGCATAGTTATCATGGTGCTTGTAACTGACACTATAAATATACGTTTACCATAAATGGAAAACTAATAATTGTTTATGTCATATTTGTATAAGGATTGCATCATTTATATATAGTCACATGACTTAGGGTATTTTTGAGGTTTGGTCAAATCTCCTGTAAACACATTCAGATAAAACCACATTCAACATATTCATCAACACGACATATAACTGTAATGCTTGTGTGTGGGCTGTTGATTACTTGTCTGAAGCTGACTGCATTTTTAGGCCACTTGCCTGCTACACAATGAGCATACTAGTCTATTATGTTGACTTGCTAATAAAATTTAGAAACATTGTGCAAATGCACCGCGATGTGTGAAATCTGGTTGAATGTTGAGCCGCTGGACTGAAACTTGCATAGCTAGTAATCACTATCCCATGAATATTTGTTTGCAAAATGTTTCTAATGAGTTGAAATAATAGACCAGTATGCACATTATGCAGCAGGTGAGTGGCCTACAGCTTCAGACACTTTTTCAGAGGCGCTTATAATTTCTAATTAGTTTAAACATAGTGTGAGACACCGTGACATGGGAAAAAGTGGATTGGCCATGCAAGACTGCTTGCAGAGGTACCTAGTATAAGTATAGAATATTGTGAAGGGTATAAAATTCCAAGTAAAGTAAAGTCCCCTGGTCCTGGGTCCTTGGTCCCCGGGTCCACTGTTTTTACCTACCCCATTTTTGCTGTCAATCTTTTATTCCAGTCAGTATTTCAATTCTCGTACTAGTTACATGCATAGATATATGTACAGTGATTGTGGGTGTAAGTATGGTCTATTTATAGACTTTCTCTCATTAGGAAGAATACTGCCAGATTATGTCAGCATCCAGGGATGGTGACAATAGTGCGATACAGAAGCTTATTGGGAAAGGCGTGGACATTGCAAATACTCATTTTGAGAATTGGGTTAGTATATTGTACTGCTTAAATTGGTATCAAGAGTTTTGTGTTTATGTAGTACAACCAGACACCGTTACACTTGTCAGCATGGGGTGGTCACATTGATGTAGCCACTTCACTCATAGAGCAAGGAGCTGAAGTTGAAGCACTGAGCTCGGTAAGCTCTTGATGTCAATTCATCACTTCATAATTGGAAACATGTGATTATTGTGATGGGATTATACTTTTACACTGAAACCATACTAAACTAAATGTTTATTTACTCTTTGGATCACATGCATGTTATCCTAATAGTCTGTTTGACTGTGCTTGTCCTTTCTACTTATGCTGATAGGTAAATAGTACTCCTTTAAATGTGGCTGCCTATCATGGGCAGTGTGACATGCTAAACCTACTTTTGAAATCAGGGGCTAAATGTGACAGTACAGATTGGGTAAGTGTTATAGTGTAAGTAGTATATATAAGTTGTTGGTCTAATTTAATTCTATACTAGGGTCATCACACACCATTGTACTGGGCTGCCCGTCGTGGTCATACTGACATTACTGACAGGCTTATCCTGGCTAATGCTGATCTTGAAAAGCCTGAGATGGTAAGTTATGTGTGTGTATTCAAGTGGTCGTTATAGTGGTTGCTCTAATCAAAGTCAAGACACTGGACACCTTTACATGCAGCCTCCTATCACGGTAATCTTGATATAGTGAAGTTGCTGGTAGATGCTGGAGCTGACTTTGATGCCACAGACAAGGTGAGTTTGTGTGTGTGCTTATGTGAGAGCTATTGATTAAAGTCAGTAATTGATAGGATGGTAATACACCACTGCAGTTGGCTTTACAGCAGAAACATACTGAAGTTGTGCAGTATTTTGTTGAAGATACCAAAATGGAAGCTACCCAGCTTGATGAAGTACTCAACTTAGTTACTTTGATAATAGCGTACAGTATGTATTTTTTTCATAGCATCAGCAACTAATGATTGATAGTTTGATGATGAAAATGGATACCAGACAGTGTGCTAGTAGTATTATACCAGCCCTTGCTATTGAAACGAGTATGTATTGAGTTTGTGACCTTCTGCTAAGCCATCATTATGCTATATAGGTCTGTATTCTAATAGAGGGAATGAAGGATTTAAGAGAAAGACAGCCATCTCCTACCAAGAGGCTTTAAAGATTGGTACGCGTGCCTCCAACCAGTTTAAGTTGATTTTGCTTGGAGTTGAGGGTGCTGGAAAAACCAGCACAGTTGATTCACTTTTAAATAAACCATTTAACCCTGACCAGGCATCTACCATTGGTGCTGATTTAAACAAGTGTACTGTGGATCGAATTCTTGTCAGTAAATGGAAACAAACTGAAGTAAAGGATCACATGCAAGATGTAGTCAAACAGTACAGGTGTGAAATGAAGTCCTGCATGAATAAAGTGTCCCGAAAACCAGTGGAAGAGCATTTAAGCAAAGGTACCTTCAAATTTACTTATAGCCAAGCCACCTTTGCAGAAGCTAAAGTGGTCATTGAAAGCAAACCATTTGGTGGAAGCAGTGATGTAAAAATTATAATATATGACCTTGGAGGTCAAGAAATTTATCAGGTACTGCGTTGCCTATTCCTTGCTTCTGAAGACATTGCATTTGTAGTTTTTGATGCATCCATTGGACTTGACGGACATGTGAAAAATAGACAACGTTGGACAAGATTTAAAAGAAAAGTTGAAGCCAAGGGGACCCAAACCAATCTCGAAGCTATTGAAATGCTTTTAAATTCTGTTTATAGTCAATGTAGTATCAAAAGTGCAGGCTCTACTTCCAATCGTACACCAGTAATTGTTTTGATAGCAACCCATGCCAAAGATCTCACCAGTGAACAAAAAGAAGAAATGAAAGACACAATATATGAAAAGTTTTCAGGTAGACCCTTTATGGACCACTTGCCGAAATCTAAAGATGACGCCATTCATTTCATTGACAATGCAGTCAGAGATATGAAAGTGTTTGAGCACCTTAAAGAAGTAGTTTTGGCAGCTGCAGACTGTGTAATCAAAAAGAAATGCCCTATACCATATCTAAAATTTGAGTCAGAAATTCTTAATGTATCCTTGACCAAAACCACTATTACTAAACAGGAAGCTTCAGAAATTGCTATAAAGTCAAATTTGCAAGATGACATAGAGTTTGTATTGCATCACTTCCACCAAAAAGGAATCTTACAATATTACTCAAGAGTGAAATCACTACAAAATGAGGTGTTCATATCACCACAAGAAGTTTCAGATAATGTTTCCACTGTAATCAGTACACACAATTGTGAACCAAATTCAGCAAGACTACAGAAGTCCTGTAACCGATATGAAACTTATGGGATACTTGAGGAAGCACTTCTTGATCACATGTTGGAGGCATGTAATCGTACTCACAAGAAAAATATCCTACTCGGTCTGTTGGAGATGTTCAATCTTGCCGTAGTTCTTCATAAAGATACAAGGTTCATTGATGAGGATCAGTCATATTCCACTCCAGTATCAGGTAGAGTTTTCTTAATACCATCCATGCTTACTTACAACGAAAAGAAAATCTATCACAAAAAAGATGGGGATATTGTAATCCAGTTCCACTTCCCTGACAAATTTCTACCAGAAACAATTTTTAATCGAGTGCTGGTAAAAACTGTGGTTTGGTGTAATAAAAATGACCATGAAATTAGAGGGTAAGACTGTACAGAAGGCTATACTGTTTGTCAAGTTTTCTCTCTTTTTTTTGCAGAATCTACCATGGTAGTGGCCATTTTGATTTTAAAGACAGGAAACAATGCTTCAGATTGCAGCAGTGTTCAACAACATTTTCAATAAAGTGCTTTATAACTGTTGACCAGCAACGAGCAACCAATGAATTTCAGCTACAAGAAATGTTGAAGCATCGCAATGAACTTGTTGCTCATTTACAATGCTGTGTCAGTGAAGTACACCACTCTTGTATTCCATCAGCTGAAAAACCAATTGCTTACTTAGAGTGTCCATTGATCCACGAGCCTGACTATCCTCCTCATATCCAGCTTGATCAAATTAATGACACTGATGAGGTTCTGTGTCGGCCAAGCAACAATCAACCAATTCCTAAAGAAGCTTACATTTTACTATGCAGAGTCTCATACTGTGAAAGTAAGTTGTAGCTAAGGAGTGTGGTATCTAAGTGAAGTCGTGTTGTTATATGTTACAGCTGATCCCGATATGCCATATTCAGACTGTGCAGATTTTGATGATGATACAGTAATGGAACTGCTATGGGAACTCAACCCAGAGATGAATAAGTACATCAATTTAGACTGTCTACTTCCTTATTTAAACCGACACAAAGTTCTAACCAGATCTGAAAGGTTCTGTTTTAACAATTCTTCTAAATCTCAAAATGAAAAGATAGCTTATCTCTTACAAGTTTTGGATGGTAAAGATAGTGGTACTGTGCTGAAGTTTATACGAGCTTTAAAGGAAGAGACAGAACATACTGGACATATGAAACTTTATTCTTTACTAGCACAACGGAGGGGCCGAGTATAAAGTTATCATAGACTGGGCTCATCTATCCAATATACATGAGGGGCTAATTTATGTATTTATTTTCCAAAAATGTGCAACCTCAGTTTGAGGATTAACGCACATATGAAACATGCATACAAAATGTTTTACAATATGATTGATTATGGGATTACTGGTTGGTAGGGAAAGTAATAATAGTTTCAGTTGGTGCTTAAAAATTTGTAATGATTGTTGTTGGATTAGGTCAGGTGGGAGTGAATTCCACAGTCTTATTGATCTAGGGAAGAACGAGTTACTGTACTGATTGGTCCTTGCATAGATATGATAAAATATTTGGTCGTGTCCTCTGGTGTTAGAAGTGACAGGGATTAAATCAACAGGAGATATATCAATGAGATTATGAACAATTTTGTAGAGGATGGATACTTGTCTGCGGTGTTCTAAACTGGGAATGTTAAGGTCAATGAGCATGTTGGTTACGCTGCTGAAATGCGCGAAGTCACTTCAAGTCACTAGCCATAATGAATCTGGCAGATTGCCTCTGTACTTAATTGTTCAAGTTTATCAATGTCTCTTCTGATGTGAGGGGACCAGACAGGGTTGGCGTATTCTAAGATTGGTCTTATCATGGTATTATAACATTTCAATTTAATTTGAGTTGGGAAGGACTTAAGATTTCTCTTTAGGAATGCTTTGACTGCAAGTGATGTTAGTAATGTGTGTGGACCATGACAAATCATTGGTGATTGTAACTCCTAAATATGTAGATGAAACTTCTTTGATAGAGATGTCATTAATGGTGTAGTTGTAGGTGATTGGATTGTGTTTACGGGTGATTCTCATGAATAGCTACACTTTTATCAGGCCTTATGATGTATGTTTGACATATTTTTACCAATCGTACTGAGTGAAACCATAGATAGTTAGTATATTCTCCGGAGAATATACTATCTAATAGTATCTATGGCGAAACACACGTGATATATAGTCCACAGGCACAGTACTGAAAACGGTTCTAATTTTAGCGCCAGCGCTTGCACGCGATGGCAGGGCGTAGTGAAGTACTAGTGTATGATGTCGCGGTGATAGGAGCTGGTGTGATAGGAAGTGCTGCAGCTTACCAGATTGCTAAGACAGGATTGAAAGTTGTCTTGTTGGAACAGGTTTGAATTTACGCTGAACATGGTTATAATTTGTCTCAACCTCTGGCGTCTTCGAGGGCGCGCCTTCCTGAATAGGGATCGCCGGTATCTTTAGAAGTATATTGTTGCTAGACTATAAAAGCTAGCGAATTCTGTAAAACAAACGTGGAGACATGATGATTTACCAGTTTTTGAACAATTATCTCAATGTAGATGCTTCAGATTTGTTAATCGGTAATAGCGAACTAGGGGTCATGATTTCAAACCGCATACTTCAATTAGAGTGAGATCTTCATTTTTTACCATAAGAGCTATCAATGACTGGAATAACCTTATCATGTAGTTAATGTACCCTCATTAAAAGTTTACTTGACTATAATTATTAATTAGTTGATTTGTTGTATAGTTGACTTTTTGCTCTGTAATTATTATTAATAATAAGTAACTTGTTCTGTAAAGATCAGGCTCTCTGAGCTTTCTTTACCTGTCACAATTAATACTAAGCTGATCAAATATAATAAAGTTTATGTGCAGACTAAACAGGGCCATTCAATGATCTATGGCAAACACAGAGTCATGGCTACGGTGCTGTATATTCTCCATCACTGCATCATGACTGAGTGCAAACAATAAACTATGTTTGGCAGACCTGTCATCACAATGCTCTTAATCACAAGGCTGTCCAAATTTTTTTGTAGATCAAGATGTAAAAGTGTTGCCATAAATTCTTTCAAACTGATCAGTTTAGCTATACTGTTCATACCAGAGTCCATAATGAGCTCCTGTTCATACATTTTGTCTACTAATGAACTGTATACAATTTTATTGAGACCATGCATTCCCCATTACTTGCATGTAGTTAGATATACTCCTTTTATTTGTATGTACTGCATTTATGTATAGTAAATCACCAGCAACATTGAAGGAAATGGTAAATGCTTTGTTAGCAACATAATGCAATACTGTAGCTAATGGGCCACAGCTAGTAGCGCCATATTTAACAGGAAATTTTTGAAGGGCTAGCAGTTCCCAACCAAAACTTGTTTGCTGGAATGTTAAAATCAGATGTCTGCCATGTAGCTGTGCATATCCTGTAAGGGTGAACTTGAAAAAGGTAATTTATAGTATGTATATAAACTTTCTGGCAGGATTTATGTACTTACACTTTGTTGCTAGTTTGATGTTGGTCACACCAGGGGTAGTTCCCATGGTGGTTCCCGGATCACCAGACACCTCTACAACACTGACTACTACACCAAGATGACAATTGAGGCCTTCCCATTATGGGAACAAGTAGAAAAGGAGTCTGGAATAACTGTGTATAGGTAGGTAATGATACTAGGTTCATGTGTGTTTTGTAGATCATCTTACTGTAGTTGTAAATCTAGGTTTAGCATGTGTGCATGCATACACACACACACACACACACACACACACACACACACACACACACACACACACACACACACACACACACACACACACACACACACACACACACACACACACACACACACACACACACACACACACACACACACACACACACACACACACACACACACACACACACACACACACACACACACACACACACACACACACACACACACACACACACACACACACACACACACACACACACACACACACACACACACACACACACACACACACACACACACACATGCACTACAAGCACAAGTACACATATGTACATTTTGCACTATAGAAAGACTGGACTAACTCAGTTTGCTCCTAAAGGCTCTAAGACAGTGGATAACTTACTTGCTATCATGAAACAGTTTGATCTACCAGTCAGTGTAGTGGATGCCAAGGAGGCCAAAGACAAGTGCCCCTACATTACTGTACCTGACAATTTTGTGGGAGTCTTTGAGGAAGACGCTGGAATATTAGCCACCAGCAAATGTGTGACTGCTCTACAGGTGAAGTATATAATTAGTCAGTGTATGTACCAGGCTATGAGGTGTATACGTAGTCACACCTTGTGTGATATTAATCATGTTGATAAACAAACATACTATTAAGAAATGTGCTTGAGATGATATCCCAAATAATTATGTGTTAGAGACATATGGCCATTTTATAGTATAGTAATCATGATATTAAAATATGGAGTTGTGTTACTGTGCCATTACCAACTAATGTAAGGGGAACCCCCTGTATATGACCTGCTGTAGAAGAGCTATGTACATCCGATATAGAGTCTGTATCCTTTCTTGATTCTTGGCAGAATGTGTTTATCAAGAGTGGAGGGAAACTACTTGACTGTTATCCAATAACTGAAGTTGTTCCCGGGAACATTGTTGTACTGAAAAGCAGCACCAAGGAAGTTATCAGAGCCAAGAAAGTGGTCATCACAGTAGGTAAGGTTTGAAGAAACACATATTGTACATTTGTGTGCTGGATATATGACACACACAAACACTGCTAGAGTAGCTAGTTATAATGTTTTGATAGATACGTAACTTCAGTATGTTATGTGCATGTGTGGGTTTACTAGTATTAGTTGTTCACAAAATTTGCTGACTAGTCAGACTGGCTCACCAGAAGTCTTGATAGTGTGGGTAACACATAACAGATAATAAGGGAGTACCAAATTCCAGTCAATAAACTAATTACATTGTGTAGTTCATGTTATAATGATAACATTGATTGCATCATATCTGGATTAAACCTGAGGGAGGGTACCATTGCTCTCAACTGCTATTGTATATCCAAGAGTTTAAATGTGACTGTCTCTGGGAAAGCCGGTTTTATCGCCCATTAAAAGTATCAAGAAACGTCGGTTTTAAATATGCAGAGTGTTGTAGCTGGCCAGTGGTAGTAGCTATGCATACCAAATTTTCACACGTTTTACAACAATGTCTTACCTTCCTGCTCATCTACTGAAGAAGTTGTAACAGCTAAAATTCTCGCCATTTTATTTTTAAACCGAGGTTGACTGTATCAGGCATGCTGCAAAAAGGGTGGGAGGTGGGGGCCCTGGAAAGTGGGCAAGATGGTGTTCAAAAATTGAAAAGGAACATGTTGGGATGAATTAGGCCAAGTTATGGGCCATTTAGGGCTCAGAACTGGCTAAAATGAAAGGAAATTCACAGTGCAAGTCATTGTCCAACACCGCGGAGCTGTACAGCCACACACAGCCATCTCTTGGTTGGCCAGGGCTCCATCAAGACCCCAGACCACTCGTACAGCTCACCACTGTGCTTTTAAAAAGCAGCCAGCAGAAGTAGACCTCTTTACTCTGGTTGACTGTGACAGTGAAACTTGATAGTGCATTCATTAAGATTTGTGTTTATGTGAAAAAATCAAACTTCCTGTCTTGGGTGATAAGAACGGTTTTCATAGATCCAGTCACAAATTGTCAAACAGCTACATTTCGTATGTTTCATGCCAGGCATGTACAATGGCTCTAATCCTTCTACCTGATAATGATGTATAAAAGTCCAATTAAATATACACACTCTATTGCTAGCATGTAGGGGGAAGGACTAAAACCTTACATGAACATTCAGAAGTTTTACTGCCAATGATCATTGACATGTATATAGCAGGGAGAATATACCGTAATTTGCTTTATTTTTGTTTTGTGCTACAAAATCTCACGATAAAATTATTTTTTAATGTTTTTGTATGATGTACAGTGAACAAAAATTTGTTTTACACAAATTTTACAGTATTTGACTTCCCTATTAGAATATCTTGATCTTTTGCAGCACTGGTAGCTACCCATTAAGTCATGTTCTTTGATACTTAATGTGTTTTAGTTAAAAACCAATAGCTACAGTATTAAAGGCAGCAAGGCACACAGTTAATACTTGGGAATTTTGGCTAGTACAGCAAATAATGCTCAGAACTAGCTTCTTTACCTATGGTGTTTCTTCATGAAACAAAGCCTTGGTTCTGCCTTCCACTTTTGTTCATGTAAGGGAGGGACGACTTGAAAGGATATACACAATTTGTAGTAATCTACAAGGCTTGCGCTGTCATTTTTTGGTCACTGCAACACTCATACAGCCACTAGAAAGGCTGTTTACACCACATTCAGAAACTAGTATTACCCGTATTTCAAATTGGCAAGAAGTATATGCTTCAGTGTAAAGCTCACCTGCCTGTTAGTTTAATAGAGAGTGTATGGAGCACTCACACCAGCTGCTTTTAGCATAAAGCTTATTTACCACACAAGTGTGGGTGTGGACAGACAAAGAAACGAACATACATACAAACACAAATTTTTCAAAAACAAATTCAGTAAACCAGGCATGTGGCCACAGGCTGGCTGTGGGTATGCGCCTGGTCCCTTATACTCTGAATTAGGGATTTAATGTCCATTAGTATATCTTCAGGTGAAGGTGTACTACTACTTTAATCAAACTCAAAAAATTTAATTTTACCTTGTAACTGTTTGTTTACTTTTTGTAACATAATTATAATTAATCCATGCATGCCACATAAAAAGAAGGTATGGTGCCAGATTTAATGCTTTCGCCTGAATATGCATCCCAAGTCTGACTCCCAACTATTATTTGCCGAATATGGAGTAGTCATTTTAGCTATGTTCAGCCCATTACACAGTGTTACAAATGAAGAACAGTGTAGACACGTCTCTTGCAATCAATTCAGTTGCTATGGAAAATATGGATGTTTCCATTGCAAGAGTAGAGAGGCTATCACATGCTACCATGAATCGATACCTTGTGCTGTCAGCAAAAAGAAAGGAGGCAAAGAAAGGTTAGTCCATGATGCATGCATGGTACTTAACTGGGGCATGCCAAAAGACACCTGTTGGGCTGAAGTAACATCCAGCAGTGAAAAATTCAAGCCCGTAGTCTTAGCCGTTTTTGAGTTAAATTTGTCAGACAGTAGAAAATTCTACTAAATAATTTTAAAATCAGAGTAACCTATTGGAAGCATTTTGGGTCATACTGAAGGCACTTTTATGTGCTTGGTTTTATACCTAACCAATACTGCCAAGGCACTATGAAGGTATAGTAAGGCTGGTTTCTGGTCAATTTATTTTTTTGTGAGAAGTATAAACCTCCATGATCCCTACTATACATTACTACTGTACTGTATGATGACCATAAACATGTATCTATTGTGTTATAGCTTAGTGAGAGATTGTAAGGTATGTAGTCTAGTTGTATGTAGTCTAGGTTGTATGTAGTGTGGGTGATTTCCAAGGGTGATCTCCTGTGATTATTTTATGAGAGTAGTTGATTGCCTGCAGCAACCAAATATTTTGAGGAAGGAATATTTTCAAGGTTTAGCAATGCTTCAATAAGAATTTCGTGGATTTGCAAATGTAGGTCTAGGATGAAATTTTCACCGTTGACCCCAAAATCTGAAAATATTTCCCATATGAAATATTTAGGCTATTTTACAGTACAATATGTGAGGATCTGGTTGCACAAGACTAAGGCTTCAGGCAACCAAACTCTAATAAGACAATCACAATGAGTGAAGGAGATTACCCATGCAGCACCCACTCTGCAACTACATGTCTTGTAATCTCTAACAAAGCCAACATACATGTTTATGCAAGTCATGGATAGTAGTGTATTCTCCCTACTGTGTGTCCATGATTTTGTTAGTAAAAGCTCTGAATGTTCAATATAGAATACTGCCCATCTCATTTTGAACATAGGAGAGTGTGGTTTATGGTGAAATAGACTTGAGTAAAGATTTCAGTCCAGTCCAGATTCTTGTCTGGTCTAGAATCCAATCCAGCCCACTTCTCAGTATGCAGGGCTCTTAGGAAATGTTCACATATTTCAACCACCATGTTGTAACCTAGTCTGGCGTAGCCGACCCTTTTACGCCGCTCGCTTTTTGATTAGTTGGGCGGCGCTCGCTGTAAAAGGGTCTGGTCACAACCGAATACTAAACTTGTGTAAGCTGCCACTATAGTGGCAGCACCAATCAAATCACAGCATTTGTAATTAAACTAAACATTCAGCGCGTAAAAAGTGGAACCATGGATACTATTGCCCGGAGGATATCGTATCTATGGTAACTATGCATGGTCTTACTTGGAGTACGCTGTTATCAATTGTATACAGAAGCTTGGCTACATGAAGTGCGCCTCTGACAGTGCTGTCAAATTCGAAGCGAGATTCAAAGCAATAATTCTAAAGCGTTAGTACTGCGTTACCATGACAAAACCCGTGTGATTCAGAGTTAATTAATTCCAGCTGCACAAGTTTGGTATGCGGTTGTGACCAGACCCTTTTACAGCGAGCGCCGCCCAACTAATCAAAAAGCGAGCGGCATAAAAGGGTCGGCTGCGCCAGACTAGTTGTAACCCTGTAAAAGTATGTGTGTATATTCTATTGAAGAGTTTTGTATGTTAACCAGGTCCATGGGCCAAGAAATTTCTGGAACTCCTTGGGTTGGATCTTCCACTGAGAACTGTAAGAAATGAAAGTTTGTTTTGGGAAGCTGATCCTTTACCTGATAATGGCAGAAGAAATTTCAACATCATCATTGTCTCTGATGGTGAGGACACTGATGGATGTTATATGATCCCAGAACATGAGTATCCTGGTTTAGTGAAGGTGTGTGTTGTGTTGTATGTGTGTGCATGCATTTGTGTGACTTGTGTCGATTATGCCAGCATGATTTTAGGCATAAGAGGGGATAAAAAGTATAAATAATGCTGGCATAATGGAGCATAATGGGGTAAATTTCTGCCACAATAAGTATAATAACTTCAGGTATAACTAGTCACAAAGTCAAGGGCTAACCTGTTTTGGACAGTGAAATGATTCCTGACAACAAGTAGAAACATTGCACCCTAACCTTGCCACATTGTTCCTTGTCATACCGAATGCTTGTCATTGTGTGCTTGAGTTAACTGAAGCATGGCAAGGCAGTCTAGTTGAGCTTCGATCATTGAATTTGGTATTATCTAATGTGTCACACCATCTGATTTTGTATAAAATGTGATATGATGATTATTGTTATTGGAAGACAATAACTATGGTGGAAGCTCTGAGGAATAAAGTTAGTGATGAGTCAGTAGCTAGCTAGTGAATGTCTGGACAATGAAAACAGTCAAGTCTGCAATGAGACCATGCAGGTTAATATCAAACCAGGAAAATAATTATTTCAAAAAGATCAAGATTCTCTAATAGAACAGTCAAACACTCTAATAGAACAGTCATCGCATGTGACAGAGAAAATGAGAACCATTTAAGTATTTACCCCCAGATGGAATAGTGCTGCAAATGTGTACTAAGCATGTAGTTGCTGTCCTTTGAATACCAATTGCTACAACTCATGATCAGAAGATTGATCAGAATTATTCAGAAACCATGTGTAATATTTGTGACCATCTCAGCAAAAACCCGACTTGTTTGCACAAGCATGTATATTGAGAAAATTGAAATTTACAAATATTCGTAAAATTACACATGCTACAAAGAAAAACATGCAAGTTTTTATTGGGCCATTACTTGGAGAAGGAAGACTCAAATCGATTAAAACTATACACCATCTTATTTGCCTGCTCATGGGGTCATTTCTTCAACTAAACCGCCTTCATACCCATATGCGTAAGTGACTACAGGGCTAACACTATACCTTAGCTGATTTACTACTCCATGGTGAACATTTTTAGCCAAATTGAAACATTGTAGACTACTGCAAACGAAAGTTATGGTTGCGAATGTAAGCGCCTGTAGTTTATTTTCAGTATGGTCGCTGTACAAATCAAGTATTTTGCTCTTCCTACTGTCTAGCGCTGTAATTCCCAAACTACTACTCACCACAGAAGCTGAAACTTTGGTAATCCATTCCTTGGACACTGCAGATAATGCTGAGAAAATAAAAGAATTTCTGAAGGTGTCCAAACAAGTCAGGTTTTTGCTGAGACACTCTCATTTTATACATAATTATTTGCATACAAATAATGCCTATAGCTTGGCCTATAGCTTCTAAGGGACTACAGATATGCCCACAAACTCCCTGCTCTAATATGCCTACTAAATCTGGAGCCCTTTTCAAGCTATTGTTATTATTTGTACGTTGCAGTTGAAGTGACACTTCTTCATTCACATGTTATTATTGAAGAATTTTTCTACACAAAGAAATACACACAAAATAAAAGTATAGTGCATTTCTGAAAAAGCATAAAAGTAAGCATAATAGGCAGAAAATTGGGGAAATGCCAAAAAGCATAATAGGCAAATTTTGGACCATAATAGATTCAAGCCTGGGTATGTGTGTGCGTGCATGCGTGTGTGTGGTTTTCTTTGATATATTAAATGTGTAATGAGAATAGGATGGACTGCACAGTAGACAGAACACATCATCGCCAGTCCTGTTGGCTGAAAGTTTTGATATTGGTAATCTTTTAAGCTTAGCTGGGCTTGCACATTACCAATGACGTATGGAATGACTATACTGGAGACATTTCATGCTCATGTTGAGTGATGATAAAGTTATACAGACCTTCTTCATTCGCTAAGGATCATTGTTCATGAAGCTGTTTAAGAATAGACAATTTTTTTTTGCTATTTCACAGTGTTTTGCCAAACCTGCTAAGAATCGTTTAGGAAATATCAGCATGTGGTTCGACAGATATATGTGACCATCCTCACTCAACATGGCAACTATTTATTAGGACAGAATCATCTGCTGGGTGACTTGCTTGCAAGTAAATATTATAGGAGTGGGTTCAGGTACTGTTGGACTTTGGTACCCAGGCCTTTACTTGTGAGACATGGTACAGCCTTCACTTGTGTGTATAGCATAAAGTATTATAGTGTTTATGTTGTAATAGTGTAAAATATAAAATAAGTATAGGGAGTAGTGGGTATGTAGATGTATAATGTTATGTATGCCTGGTACATTATTGTTCCCCTGTAAGAACTGGACTCACATTCAATTCGCCTTCTTTTTTCCAGAAATCAATGATACATATAATAATTACGTAATACTAACATCATCATAATGACCTGTGAAGGTACCATTTATCTATGGCTATCTGCATGGTGACCCTTAGCATCCAGCATAGTAATGGCAAGAAGTCTTCTATCATTGCCCTTTTTTGAAAGTGTTCATTCTATTACTGTAATGCAACTGCTGCTACAGCTACCCTGTTTTGTAGCCTAGTGAAATGTGTTACATTTTATGAACATTTTTGTTACTATAGATATCATACAGATCAAAGTATGGGGTTGAGGTGGACCCTGATGCAAGAGATGCTAAAGTTACTCAAGACGGGATAGAGATAACAAAGAAATTCATCTCAAAATATTGTACTGGGATCAGCACCACTCCTAGTGTAGTGGAACCATGTATAGTTACTGTAAGTGCAACAAGGCTAAAGCAAAGCATCAAATTTATCGCACCATAATAGGTGGATTAATTGTGCCATACTATAGATATTTGCTTGCTAAAATAAAAATATAAATCACAGTGAAAATTGACATGTGTATATATACACTAATAGAACAGTTGGTAAGTTTAATAGAGCAGTCTGTTAGCTATTTGATGTACCGGTTTATTTGAATATTTATAAAGCATGGGGAACTGAGGTATGAATATTGAGCGTAATTACTGTATGAGCATATTCGGTTAAGTTATTGAGCATGCAAAACAGCATAACATATTAGGTAAATTAAAAGTGTAATTACAGTAGGATGGTGCCTAGGTTAAGGTATGTTGGTACATTACAGCCAAATTTACTCTTGTTCTATACTGTCTGCTGTACTACGTAAGCAAATTTTGGAGAGGATGTTTGGTTTCCAACTTGATTAGCTGCTTCATGGGTGAAACCACCAAGAGTATTGAGAGGGATTGGTCATTGTATAAGTGTAGGTTTTTGCCCTCAGTGATAATTTTCAGGTCTCTAAAATAGCACAGATACTCAGATTTGTACAATAAATGCTTTATGCTATATATCTCATGCGGCTCTGGTTGCTTCCAGTAATGATGGCTCCTGATCAAATTAGTGTTTACATAGTGCTAAAATAACTCACTGATAGGCTTCCTAGATGAATACAATTATCTTTATAACCCAGCAATGATTTCTAACAACACTGGTACACAGCACCTGTGACTGGAATTGTGACATATAGATCTTGTAAATATTTGCTGAACCACTAAATATTCATTGCTAAAATTTGTTGTTATAATGTACGGTATGCACGTTACAATTACACAGTGCCTGTAGCAAATAATTACTACTTACTGCACAATCTTTTTCTGATGTACGTAGCTACTTGACAATATATAGTTGAAAAGTCTATACCTTTACTGTAGATGTTAGTGCTAATAATGATATTACTGCATTTTGTTGTTCCCCACAGAAAACACCTGACAATGATTTTATCATTGATAAACATCCAATATACAATAATATCATTATTGGAGTAGGATTTACAGGTGCATAGAAGTCTTAGTGTGATAGTGTCTACACTGTATGTGTGTGATCATTTGGTAGTCACTGATTAAAGCACTTGTGTGGGTGAAGATCAAACGAATAAGGGTGCTATTATTTCTAGAAAGGAAAATACAGCACTGTTAATCATGTGCATAATATTTTAAATTGCCAGAAGTAGCCAAAATAATGCTATCTGTTTGTTTTATGACCAAACTTGTACTATTATAGTCATTTACCAATTGTCTGATGGCTGAAAACTGATGCGGTTAAGTCTACAAAATGGATACTCCAAACAAAGATGACCAGAAAGCACTTTAAACCAGTTTAAGCACTCAGCCTTAACTGGTCTTGAGCCAAATATAGCACTCGGCTTTGCCTCGTGCTGTATTGGTCTCTCGCCCATGCCCTCATGCTATTTTTTCCATATTGCACTTGCAACAGTGCTATAATGGGTAGCTGTAGTGTATACATTTGTTTAAAAAGCCCGTGGTCCTGTATTGTAGATCTGTAGCTACAGTTTCACCATAAATGCTGTCCAGTACTAATGCTGTCAGTTACAAATTAATTAGGATATTACAACAAGTGAATACATACTTGCGTGTACAGTATTAGTGAATTTCACATTACATTCTTCGATATTCCTTAGCAGCTAAACTGCTTTATTGCTTATATATAGTGGCTATGCATGGCTCCAAATGTACTTCATGATCTTAATTCACCTTATTAAAAAAGGCCACCTCATCATTAAGGCCATCTTTCTGATAATTGAGGTTTTTCTCTGGAACTGGAATGCTTTTATATGCATGTAAAAGGCACAGCTTGTTTTTGATTGTCTAACTAATGCATGAGGACTATAGTACTGTAAACTTGGCACCAGGACCTTGTAAGCACCACAAAGTACCATAATTTGCTTTTTTAGTTGTAAAATAATTTTCGTATGCAAGTATTTGTACGAAAATTTCTTACACGAAAGATTTTTTTGCATAAGATCGAACTACTCTAATAGAGCAGTCATACAAAAACATTTTTACACGAATAATTTTATCACGAAAGTAAAGTAAATTATGGTAGTTTTCAGCACTTATAGTCTGCTGCAGATACTAAAGTACATGTTTAACTGGTAAGGGAACTGCCAAATATGTGCTTTTTTTATTACACTGGTAGTTTACTCCAGGCAGGATATGAGGTCCTGCTATTGTAGTCTTGCTATTGTACTGTATGATACCTGTTACATTCATATCTCTGTATGTGGAGCAGACCCGTTAATTGCAGCTTTATAACTCTGCCTCCATCCATTCCTACAGGTCATGGGTTCAAGTTGGCTCCAGTTGTAGGCAAGATACTCTGTGAAATGACAATGGATCTACCACTATCGTATGATATGACTCCATTTGCTGTAAATAGATTTGGAAAGTAGTGAAATTGTGAAGTGTAAAAGTTGCATAAAATGCATAAAATTGTGAATTTTTTTCTAATTATTTGAGTGCAATTGTGAATCGCGCATATCTGTGTATTAATGATTTAGCCCTGTACTGATACCACATCTGATTATTTAAATCTGATATCCCATATATTTATTTAGTATCAGTACAGGTTGTTTGATCAGGCTATGTCACAGAAATAGCCATTACTTCAAAAGTGTAATTAATATCCTGCCTTGTTTAGAGATAGAAGTGTGGTTAACATAATCATGATCACTAGCTGTATAAAATTCAATGTGCTATGCTTTTCAACAATTGCAATGCAATACTGTAGCTATGTAGTTACCATTGATTATTTACCAAGTGTTCTGATAAGAAACTGGGTACAAATCAACTGCACAAAGAAAAAGAAACTGATGCCAAAATTATCTAGTGAGCAAAAATTGGGAGATTCCAACCCAAACACACCAATCTCCCCACCCACGAACACTTACAGTTTACAATTGCACTATAAAAAGTCACTTGCATGATTCTATGGCTTGAACTGCTATATTATATGATTTATATTCATTCGTTAAAATAATTTGGAACATGTTTCATCATGTAGAGTTGTATTGGTTGTGAGGTTTTTAGTTCCTGTAAAACCATCCGCTATATTATTATGTGGAAACATTTGACAACCAACCAGGTACTTGTTTAACATACTAACAGCTTGCTCATTGTTTATAAGGACTCAATCAGGTGCTCATTCCCCTACACAGTCAATAATTGCAACATGTGTTCCTTTATGGAACATTGCTGGGCAGTGCAAACACTTATACAGATTACAAAGTAGGAATTCAAAGTGACAAGTTTGTCGCCTCGTGTTTGGTTTTACTTTTACACATAAATCTTTCTGTGAGATATGGTTATATCAAGAGTAAATAATGGAAGAGTTATTTACTCTTGCTTACAATAATAGAACAGTTGATGCTACTGATGACACCACTGTTATTATAGTTTACAATGCAGCCAAATTCTTAATGCACAATGAGTACTGTTTACATTTAACCAGATGTTCAAAGTTTATGGCAAAAAATTTGAGCATAATTTTGAGCACATAGTGCTAATAGGCAAAAATTTTGAGCACTGCAGCATAGCATAATAGGAAAAATTAAAAGCATAATAGGCTGGTGCTTAATGTCTATACTAGAACAGCCAAGCTGTGGTGTGTCCCCCCAAAAGGCCAGCTGCACATGCAGGGTCGCCAGGGTGAAAAGTTGTGAAATTATCAAGGTGCAGCCAAGAAATGGTTGCATGGGGCTATTATCTCTGATGCATAGCCATGGGCTGATCCAGGGTTTGGCAATGGGGGTTGCACCAGACCAGGGTAGAGACTGGGGGGGGGGGGCTGTAAAAGCTATTTTACATGTTTCAGGAGTAAAAATTTTGATGTAGAGTGGTAAAGTTTTATGCACAAAATTAATATCTATATCTATGTGATCAAGAGTTGTATGGGGATAATGAGTAGTTCAGCTGGCTATAGATATATGGACCTATATGTATTTATTTATTGATTAGCAAAACCCATCAAGGGTATAACACTAATGTACAAAAAAAAGGTCATGTAAGTGCATAATAATATTATGTAATAATATATATAATATAGGGCTGCAGATGCTAGTTTTTCGTATACTCAACGACTCTATGGATGATTCTCATGAGTGTTATATGTGGTGACTGTTCTATTGGAGTATTTGACTTACTGCTCTATTATATAGAGTATCTTGATATTTGATTTGGGGGAGGGGGGCACGTGCTTCCCTTGGATCCGCCACTGTAAAGCTATAATCCTCGTAGGTTCAGTAATGGAAAAAATTTTGTGATAGGAGGAAATTCACTTGCATTGTCGTTAATTGCCATCACTATAGCTAGCTATTATGAGTGCGATAGGTGCTCCCGATTAGGTCATCCGTGAGTGCGCACGTGTGTCAATTATATTTAATCATCCGCTACGTCATAGAGCTATAGGCGTCTATATATCGAACACTTAAGTTGATTATTTTATATTGTATTTATCTCGTATAGTGTACATGTATGGTGGAGGGATTACTTAATGGCTGATTTGGAACTACTTTTTCCAAAGGCCAAGAGTGCTAATAAGGTGAGAAGAAAAGTCACAGCTAAAGTAGCTATATAGTTAGGTCAATTATGATCACATCTTGGATCACATTAACGGATGTATTATAATTAGTGCTGAACTTTGTCACTTTACAAAAAAGGATGCGGAAGCACTACTCTATAGCTACCTGGTGTTTACCCAACTGAAGCCGGTACAGGTTACGATATACCACCATGAAAGACTAGCGGATGTTCCGAGGGACTGATGTTTTTGGCGAAAAGCTGTTTTTGTAGTCGTGCGTGTTTAAAGCATTTCAATGATGGTTTTTCTCTCTAGCGAAGCCGCCCCCGGCCGGCAGGCAGAAATCGCAGGTAGCTGTAGTAGCTACTAGATTTGGGACTGTGTAGCTCGAGGGGGTAGCTACGGTATCTATACTTGCGAACTGGGTATAGCTATTTATAAGCGTAGATATTATAGTGTCTGTATTTATTGACGGCACACATGCAGACATATAGCTAAATGTTCGGTAGCTACATGCAGGTTGTAGCTATAGTCTACCAGTATAGTTAGCTCTGACTGACACAAGTGTAGGTTCTGTAGGCCGTTGGGTACTCGGGTGGGTACAATATTAGCCTATTACATCATACTCAATATCTGGCATATACAGCTGAAACAGCACATGACATTGTGGTTTGTACAGCTAATAAGTTAATTAATTGGTTATCCCATTTATGGGAATATAATCAATGGGATCATATTGATGTTGATAAACACATTGCATCATTCACATAAAATACCCTATAGCTATAGTGTGTGGTTGCATGACAACCACAATTATTACATCATACATACTGTATGTACTTCATTACAGAAAGAGATCAGACGGATTTTCTTAGCATCTCAAAAAGGTAATCTAACTGTACTGCAGAAATTATGGGATGAAGATGTAGACATTGTCAATGTCCGTTTTAAACAATGGGTGAGTTATTGATATGATACTATATGAACACACTGTATCTGCAGCTTATAAATACACATTATAGTCATCCATAAAATTAGCTACTTTACATGTATTATAGCTATATGCAGCATATAAAAGTCTAGTTCTCGCCAACGTAACACATTAATTATGATTTAGAATTGCATGCATGATAACATGCTATTTTATGCAGTTACATGTATGTTTACTTTGCCTCTAGTTTAATCAAACTCCTTTGCATATATCATCATGGGGAGGTCACGTTGATGTAGTGAGAACTCTTTTAGAGCTGGATGCAGAAATTGATGCTTTAAGTTCAGTATGTCATTACAATGTAATCTGCTATGCATGTACTGATGTGTGTACATATATAGATTCATAGTACACCACTAAATGTGGCAGCATACCATGGCCGATGTGATGTGCTCAAGGTCCTGTTAGAAGCTGGAGCTGACTATGATACTGTAGACTGGGTAAGTCAAAGTGACTATGTAGGGCACACCAACATATACAACTAGTTTGGTATATCCACGTTACTTCACAGGGCCATCAGACACCTTTGTACTGGGCCGCTCGTACTGGTCATGTTGACATTACTAAAGAACTGATCAGCTTTGGAGCTGACCTTGAAATACCTGAAATGGTAAACATTACAGCTGTTTTATCTGTATCATATATACTGTGATGTTTTGAAGACAAGACATTGGACACCACTTCATGCAGCTTCTTATCACGACAAATATGTTATAGTTAAACTACTAGTGGAAGCCGGTGCTAATCTTGATGCTATTGATAAGGTATGGAATTACAAAGACCTTTGTGTGTAATGTAAGTGTAATTATATACTGTGCAAAAATTAAGCCATTAGTATATACGTACGCTAAACATGTAGCTGTACACGCATACATAGACACTTTCACTATGCGCACACAATGTGAATATACTTTCAATGAGCAGGATGGGAAAACACCACTGCAGTTGGCACTAGAGCAAAGGAACACTGAAATTGTGAAATATTTTATTGATGGAGCTGAAATTGATGCTAGTCTATTAGATGAGGTAAGTAACAACATGAGTGTGATGTATTGAGATGTGGTAAGTTCCAGTGTAATTGTATGCATGCATAATTGTAATGATAGAGTTGTTCTATTAGTGTTGTTGTACCCGGTTGTTGTAGTAGGCCATTATTTTATCCTGTATGTGATTGTACATTGTGTGAGATTACACTGACATAATCTACTTGTTATCAACATAACAATGTGCAATGACAGTAGAAAGGCATAGAGTATACATGACCCACATTCATTATGTATATGTAGCACCAACAACTAATGATTGACAGAATAATGATGCAACTGTCAGCGAAATGGAATGCAAATCCAAAGGAAGATGGTTTAAGCATTATGCCAGCACTTGATATAGAGAAAAGTATGTTTACATGGAGTTGTATAGCATACAGTAATTTGTTATCATGTTGTTTATATTCAGGTTTCTATTCGAAAATGAGCCATGAAGAGTTTGACAGAAAGGCAGCATTATCATTTCAACAAGCACTAAAAAGTGGTGTACGTACTGCAAACCAGTTCAAAATTGTTGTAATAGGACCGGAGGGTGCAGGTAAAACCAGTACTATTGATGCCCTCCTAGGAAAAATGTTTCAACCAAATCAATCTACTACTGTTGGTGCTAAGTTAAACAAATGCACAGTTGACCGTATACTTGTTTCTAAATGGCAAGAATCTAATCTAAAAGATCATATAGAAGAGCTGCCTAAACAGTACAGTAGTGAAATGAAACTTTGCATGAGTCAGATGTCTCGGAAATCAGATATCACTGTTCTAGCTAAAGCCAAAAATAGTATTCCACAAAACTGTGCATCATTTGTTTCTCAAGCAAAGAAAGTTATTAAAAGTAAAACAGTGGGTGGAAGTCGTAACATAAAAATCATTATATATGATATAGGAGGCCAAGAGATTTATCAAGTAATACGTTGCTTTTTTCTTGCATCAGAAGACATTGTATTTGTAGTATTTAATGCCTCCATTGGACTAGACGGACAGGTAGAAACTAGACAACGTTGGACTAGGTTTAAGAAGAAGGTTGAAGCAAAAGGTACCCAAACCAATCTTGAGGCTATTGAAATGGCTTTAAATTCTGTGTACAGCAATTCAAATGACGATAAAATCCAGTCTACTTCTAATCGCACTCCAATAGTTTTCATGATAGCAACTCATGCTAAAGGTCTCACAGGTGACCAGAGAGAAGAAATGACAGACAAAATTTATGAGAAATTTTCAGGAAGACCCTTTATGGATCACTTACCAAAGTCTAAAAATGATGCAATCCACTTCATTGACAATTTTGTCAGAGATCCAGAAGCATTCGAGCATCTAAAAGAAGTTGTAATGGCAGCTGCAAATTGTGTTATAAAAAAGAAGTGCCCCATACCATATCTACAGTTTGAGTCAGAAATTCTCAAGACTTCCATAACCAAAACCAGTATTACTAAAGAAGAGGCTACAGCAATTGCTAAAAAGTCCAATTTGCAAGAGGATGTTGAGTTGATTTTGCATCACTTCCACCAAAAGGGGATCTTACAGTACTATGCACAAGTAAAGTCATTACAAAATATAGTATTCATATCCCCCCAGGAAGTGTCTGATAATGTTTCCACTGTGATCAGTACCCACAATTGTGAACCAACTTCAGCTAAACTACAAAAGTCCTGTAACCGATATGAGACATATGGGATACTTGAGGAAGCACTTCTTGATCACATGTTGGAGGCACATAATTGTGCACATAAGAAAAGTATCCTACTTGGTCTGCTAGAGATGTTCGATCTTGCAGTGACTATTCCCAACAATACAAGGTTCATTGATGAAGATCAGTCATATTCCACTCCAACATCGGGTAGAGTTTTTCTAATTCCATCCATGCTCACTTACAATGAAAAGAAAATCTACCACAAAAATGAGGGGGATGTTGTAATCCAATTTCACTTCCCTGACAAGTTTCTGCCAGAAACATTTTTCAATCGTGTGCTAGTAAAGACTGTGGTTTGGTGTTACAAAAATGACCATGAAATTCGAGGGTAAGATAAAGAGTTGATATGTAGCTAGCAGAATTGTGATGTGTGTTTTTGTTGCAGAATGTACCAGGGAAGTGGCCATTTTGATTTTAAAGACAGAAGACAGTACTTCAGATTGCAACAATGTTCAACAACATTTTCAATAAAATGTATCATAACCATTGACCAGAAGCGGGAAACCAGTGAATCTCATCTACAAGAAATGTTGAAACATCGCCAAGAACTTGTCACTCAGTTAAAATGCTGTGTCAATGAAGTACACAACTCTTGCATACCATCTGCTGAAAAACCAATTGCTTACATAGAATGTCCATTGATTCATGAGCCTAACTATCCTCCTCATATCCAGCTTGATCAAATTAATGACACTGATGAGGTTCTGTGTAGACCAAACCACAACCAACCGATTCCAAAAGAAGCCTACATTTTATTGTGTAGAGCCTCATACTGTGAAAGTAAGTACAGATAAAGTCAAATCATGGATGTTTGATTTGTCGTTTTCTGTAGGTGATCTTGGTGCAACATATTCATGTGCAAACTGTGATGGGAGCACAATAATGGATACACTATGGCAGTTACACCCAGAAATGATCAGATACATCAAATTGAATTGTCTGTTTCCTTACTTAAACCGGCACAAAATTCTGACCAGAGACGAAAGGTTCTTTTTCACAGATTCCTCAAAATCACCGTATGACAAAATAACTAAGCTTTTACAAATTTTGGACAGCAAAGATGATGGTACAGTGCTGAAGTTTTTACAAGCACTAAAGGAAGAGACAGAACACACTGGACACAAAAACTTGTGTGCCTTGATTACACAAAAGGGCATAAAACTGTTGTAGATGACTCCAATATACATGAACAATAATTAAAACGACTTTCTTACCATTTTGTATGTTTGCTTGTTGTATTACAATGTTTTCACGGCTGATAAACAATAGGTCTACCAGTTAATTCTACCAATTAATTTGTAAAGCATCTCATGCAGTGTACAACATGCAACTCAGTGTACAAGCACATTATAAGCAGCCTACTCAAGTGTCCACTGGACACCATGACGATTTAACTATTATAGATACTCCATTTCTTGTTCTCCATTAGCTGCAGAACCGTACACTAGACACTGCCCAACAATGCCTTGACAATTGCTTATCCTGTTTCATCTACAATGTTGCCTGCAACTGTTGATTGGTGTTGAATGTCTCAATTTCCAATGGAATACATATGCATTAGGTCACATATGTATTCCAGGCTATGAGATATACACTTATTCCCTGTGTACAGTACTGTATAGTAGGGGTCATGAACATTTGGGTTTTCCTGCGCAAAAGTATCATCCAAAACCAGCTTTGGTGATTAAGGCATGATCAAACTCTAACATGCCTTCAGAGTGACCATAAATATTTAAGCTTCTATGGATTACAACTTTTTAAAAAATTTTTCTAATAACTAACTGACTAACCGATACCTGCAGGCAAGCTGTGGTTAAGGCTATGGGTTTGATTTCTCCACTCATTATATACTTAGGCCCAAGACATGCCTTTTGGCCAATTGCAGCATCTATAATGCATATATCAAGGACTTACCTTTGTCCTCCTCTGTGCCCCCCATTTCCTTCTCCACTATATACCACATAGGTATTGATTCACAGGTACTTCAGTACTGGCTATCACAAGAATCGTCTGCGATTTCCATAGTGAGTGGATTGATTTTAGAGGTGCTTCTCATACGGGGCACAAATTCTGTTGTGCAATTAATTTGTCTGGTGCTAGCTATTGATGTGGTATGTGCTGGTTCATCAGTCATAAATCATGTTACAAAAAAGTAAACAAACAATTGCCAGTAGCTATAAGGAAAATTTTACATTCAAGTAGGGATCATAGAAATAAAAAGCAATAAAACAAGGAACACTAGTGGCCATTTAATCCCTACACTTCAGTCATGGCTATACTATTGACTGAAGTAGGAACTATATGTTCAATAGTATAGCTGCAGGTGTTGACAACCTCACATGTTTCATCACTTTTTATGATCCCCATTTGAATGTATAAAATTTCTAATTTTTCCTTATACTCATTAATCATATGAATGAGAAATAATAGATCTTTAATATGCGTAGCTATATCAGTTATATGACCAAAAATTAAACTGTACTTTTAATAGATTCTTTTATATGGTCATATTTGTGAAAACGTGGTATTGCTGGTCTGTATTGTACATTGTACAGTGGAAAATAGTTCTCACTTTTGGACACAGAATTTTGGACCTATGTTTGCTATATTATAGAAGTTAGAGGTTTTCCTCTTTTAGAGGTAATAATGTATGGAGTCAGACCTGTTGACTTATTATGGAGTTTTTTCTGTTGTGCATTACTTTGCTGAATTTGTTGAGTGGTACCATTGCAACCTTAAATTACTGTAGATTTGTTGCTATAGCAGACCTGTGTCCATCTAATACTTGCTTTCTTATTTGCTTGTTTTGCCAGAATGTGTTTATCAAGAATGAAGGAAAATTACCTGACTGCTACCCAATAACTGAGATTGTTGCTGCAGACATTGTCATACTGAAAAGCAGCACCAAGGAAGATGTCAGAGCTGAGAAAGTTGTTATCATAGTAGGTAGGCTGTGACTGTGTACTTTGAGAAACTTATGCACAGATAGTATTCATAATAGTTGTCATGTTTTGGTGGATATGTGCTTATTTGGGGATAACTCTAGGCATCCCAGTGTGATCAACATGTGGGAGGAATTACTGGTAATAGTTGATGTTACAGTTTACAACAGAAATTTGATGAACAGTCAAAAATAGGCTTACCAGAAGTCTTAACAGTGTGGGTATGACATAACAGTAGGGAATTATCCAAATACCAAATTAACTAATTACATAATGTAATGTGTAATTATCCATGTGGTAATGATAGCATTGATGAAATCATACCAGACTTGTTTCATTGTAACTTAAGGAAGATAGCATTGCTCTTGGATGGTTGTTAGTTTTAGGGTAGCTTAGCAAGCACACACAAAGATTTTTCACATCCAAGATTATGACTTTCAGCTGCATAGCCTTTCAGCCTCTTGTGGATCCCTAAACAATAAAATAGATGATCTTAAATGGTGAGACTGTAACATTTTTCATTGTACATAGCCCACGGCTTTATTTAAAAGCAATACGTAGTATGACCAGAATGTTATTACATATACCATTGCTGGGCTCTTGGAAATGTTCAAATGCTTCAACCACACCCTCATGATCATGTTGTAACTGTCTAACAGTGTATGTTCTACTGAAGAGTTTTTCATGTTAAATAAATAGGTGAAGAAATTTCTGATACCACTTGGGTTGGACTTCCATTAAGAACTGTGAGTAGTGAAAATTTGTTTTAAGAAGCTGATCCACTACTTGATAACAGCATGCACAGAAGAAATTTTAAACTTATCACCATTTCTAATGGCGAGGACATGGGTGATTCCAGACCATGAGTACCCTGAAGGCGTGTGTTGTGTGTGTGTATGTATGTGTGTGTGCGTGCACGTGTGCATGCATGTTTAGTAAGTGTGTGTGTGTGTGTGTGTGTGTGTGTGTGTGTGTGTGTGTGTGTGTGTGTGTGTGTGTGTGTGTGTGTGCATGTTTATTGTGTGTGTGTATGCGTGTGCGTGCCTCCGTGCGGAAAACCCCAGGCAACAGTGTTTTTACTGGATAAACTGACTAAGCTTGTGAGTTTGGGATTCTGTGTCAAGCCCAGGACATCATCTGATGGCGTCAAAACTTAGATGCCATTTGTCAACTGTTTGGACTATCAACAGAAGTGGTGTGTAGTTGGATGCAAGAGAGTGTAAAAGGAGCTTGGTTAAAAGAAAACAGTTCACGTGTTCACACAATCGTGTTTGCGAATTGTTCAAATGCATTTGCAAGCAACCTGAAATCGGCTGTACAGAGGTTCTTGTGTACAAGCAGAAGTCATGAGCAAATACCTTCTTTTTTGAAGTTTAAACCAAAATAACTACATGTGACTTCTGTTTTACATTTGCTGCACAAAAACTATTAGAACCCATAATGTCAAGCATTAGTGTCTAACAACACATGTACGTGAGCATTAGAAAAAAGATACTTTGACAGTATCAAAAAAATATGTTACCAATAAATCTCCCATTCGATTTCACTCACCATTGCTGAGGGGTAGACATGTTTTCTTTTAGCTTGATCATCTACCATTTCTGAACACTCCACTTCTTCACCACTCACAGTGTCTCTGCTACTGATTTCAGCTATCACCTCTAAGTATGATCCATCTGTGAGCAGGAATCAATGTGGGTATTGTGTGTACAGTGATGTCAACATCGATACTCCACCTGACATCCATAGGTGCAAGTGCAGCAGCATGCATATGCATATGTCTGTACATTTGTGTGCATGTGTGTGTGTGTGTGTGGGGGGGGGGATGCATTCATGTGTGTATGTATGTGTCTTTGCTGTACTGTACACAGTGCCTATATGAGTGAAAAATGACTCGCTTGGGATACTCAGTTGTAGGGAGAGCCCATTTTGTAGTAGGAGCTGATGCATCCAAGGAGTAAAGTCTGGATACTGCAGCTGAATCAACAGAGAGGCTTGTTCCTGTAGCATCTTTGTGCTAATAAACTTGTACTGAGCTTGTTCCAACAAAACCCAATCTCTCAACATCACATCATGCTCCTCAGAATATGCTGACACTGCTGGAGTATTATTTGTCTTCTTAGATTGTTAGACAATGCCAGAAGCATACTGAGGTGGTTATTCAACACATTAAAACACTGCATGTAGGCATTCACATGATCACATTTAAATATCTTGTGTGCGAATTGTTCAAATGCATTCGCAAGCAACCTGGAATCTACTGTACAAGTTTCACATGACCCTGATACTACATTATGATGTCATCCTCTAATGCAGTAAACAGCCTAGTCAACAAACAATTATTTCATCATTTGTTTATTTTCATTGTGACAACTTGGTCTGCTTAATCCTGTTGATGTGTTGACAGTCAACTGCAACCTGTTAACAAACTACAAGAAACTTACGAGATCTCTGAATTTTTATATGCAAGGACAGCAGTTTTGTGCACTTATGTAGAACACATGAGACTATAAAGCCATGTGAGAATCCCTTGCTGGTGAGAAGTAGCTACTGTATGCCTGGAAATTTATGTGGTACATAATCTTCACTGTTTTTTGCTGTATCGTGACGTTTTGTCATGTGAAAATTGTGCATGTCAGCATGTGCAGCGAAGACATCACCGTAACGTTTAGTCTTGATACTAGCAGATTTGGCTTTCTCAGTATCAGTCACTTTGATAATCACCTCTCGCATTTTCTGCCTCGATCATCATTCCCGGTTTAAAGACAGCATGATACTTTCCTGTAAGAAGATATAGCTTCATGCATACCTACAAACTTTCAACTCACCTTACTGATAAATTACCATGGCTCCACGTATACTTACAAACAGTATCACACATTTCCGATATTAAAGTTGGCATGGCTCATGAAAGAAGCTGGTAGACTATGCCTTGCACAGGGATTGCCGCTGCTGTGCTACTTGGTTCAGACATGCTTTAGCAATTGCTATGACACTTGAACTAATGAAGTAAAAATCATTCAATACCCTTCATAGTTGAGAATGACAATCTTGGAATTGAGCAACAGTGATCTATGATTTTTACGTGAATTTTAAAATGTGGGCTAAGATGAATTTAAAACACGAAAATCTTGACAAAGTGTACTACCATGAAATATATGTACCGCAGAAATTTCCAGGTATATGGTAACAAATGATAAACACAATAGCTTGCCACCAAAAAAGGTTACAGAGATGAATCCAATGACCGTCATTCCAGTGCTAGTGTTGGCTGCACAACTTAGAATCACAAGAATGGATTGTGTTGCACTTCCACCACACTTGTACATATTTCCTCATGAATTATTTCAACTCTGTGTGTGCAAGCTGAAGCAGTTGTAGTCACTGCAGCACTTGTGAAATATTGTTTTTGTTTGTTAATCAGGTAAAGGCCAGGAAGAAGATAAGGCTTAGTGAGACTGATCTTGATGCTGATGGTGACTGCAAATCTGGTGATCATGGTAAAGGAGCTCGTGGTCCATACTCCAGTAACCGATCAGTGCAGTTTAAGAAATTTGTAGTTGAGCTGGCCAAAGAAAAAGGACTGCAACCAGATGCAAGGGATTTGGGCATCTCAGATTCTTCACTAGTGTACTGGATGAAGATTGACTTGGACTCTCCTAGGGAAGATCGTAGGCGAAACAACCCCAATAGTGGTAGACCTGTGAAGTACGGCAAAGAGTTGGATATGAAACTGCGTAACTGGGTGCTGAAACAATATGCAAAGAAGCAGCGTCTTACCATCTCAATGATTTGTAAGAAAGCTCAAGAACTAGTGCCAGGCTTGTACCCCTGCTGAGGTGTTGCGAGCCTCTCAGGGTACCTAACTTTGCACAAAGAGCAAAAAAAAACCCAGCTATTTTAACAGCTAGCTTCTGGAACGTACATTCAATGATGGACACTGAAGGTGCTGTTGAGGTGGCAAGTCAGAGGAAAGATGATCAGAGAGGTGCTGCAATGTGGAGCAGTGCAATGTGAACACTGTCAACGTTGGTTCAAGAACACTGAGGCCTCGCTGTCCACAGTAGATTGTGCAATCCATGTTAAGTGCTTTTGCTCCCCAATTGGGGAGAAACATGTGATCAGGATCAGGATCATGCGTGCGTGCGTGCGTGTGTGTGTGGTGCGTGCGTGCATGCATGCATGTTTAGTGTGTGTGTGTGTGTTTGTCTCTGTGTGTAGTGTGTATCTGTGTGTGCCCTTATTGAAGCTTTAATACTCTACTAACATTGGTGCCATACATGTAGAACCATCTCCACATTAACTAAAATTCATAAGTTACGTAATGGAACCATGTAAGTATTAAGCATCATTGCCATTTATGTATGTAGCATGACCTGTGACCTGTGATGCCACTTTAAAGCACATGAGCCTTATCCTATCTTGCAAGGTATGCTGAAATGATGTGAGTATACATGCAGGTGACTTAAACAGCAGAGCTGCATGTAGGACAACTGTAGTGTTATATATGTTTATCACACAAGTCCAAACAATGTCCTCTACTAGAATAGAAAGAAAAAAATTGTGGCAACAGCTAGATTTAAACCCATGACCAAGTAGTTTTCTCTATACCATGCATGGCCTTCAGCACTGTGTAATGAACAAATGCAGTGCCTTGTTACACTTATGGGCTCTTGACAAACAGAAGAGCACAATAACTCCCTGTATTCATAGGGTTTAAGCCTTCTCACAAATATCTAGTGGGATAGCATTCACAGAATAAAAAAGGAACCAGATGATGAGTTTTGATCGATCATTTTGAGCCGTGTAGACACGCCCAGAGATTGGCAAGTGAGCAGCATGATAGACAGATGAACAGGTCACACAGAAATTTCAGCTTTAGAGATTACAACTGTTGCTGCTGCAACTGCCCTATTTTATAGTGAAATGAGTCTCATGTTTTATTACTTTAGATATCAAAGTATGGGGTTGAGGTGGACCCTGATGCAAGAGATGCTAATTAAGTTACTCGAGACGGGATAGAGATAAAAAAGTAATTCATATTGTGCTGGGATCAGCACCACTCCTAGCATAGTGGAACCTGTATAGTTACTGTAAGTGTAATCCACACAAAAACAGCCAAGCTGTGAAAAAATGGTGCGGCCTTAAAAAGCCTGGGTGAAAAAAGCCATTGTGAAATCAAAGGTGGCAGCCAAGAAATGGCTGCAATGATGTTAATGCTAATAAATGTTAACAATGCACACAGCCTTTATTAAAACTTTTTAGCATTAAAATCATTGCAGCCATTTCTTGGCCACCACCTTTGATTTCACAACTATTTTCACCCAGGCTTTTTAAGGCTGCACCACTTTTTCACAGCTTGGCTGTTTTTGTGTGGATTTCACTTCTTTTTGTACTTTATAAGGTCCCAAAACCAGCCTATGGCTGACTTTGAGGTTTTTTTACTCACGTTCTTCTTTTATATGTAGATACAATGATGATTATTGAAGACAGACTTATAAATGTATTTCATCATTGTATGATTTAATTCAATATTTGATATTATTGTAATACTCTAATAGAGTGCACATTTTTTTGAGGACTTCTAATAGAACATACATAGAATGTTCTAGAACAATCTAGTACTTCTATTGGTAGATTTATGAAATTACAAACGTTTGATTAATATAAACAGATTTCAACTAGAAATTTCATTTATAAAGCAGAAATTAAGTGAGGTGATCAGCTAAGGTAGCAGTGGTTCAGTGGCTAAGGATGCAGTTGTTAGGTATGGAGATCCCTGGTTCGAACTTTGGTAAGTTTTTTCGACATTTTTTACACACCTTTTTACTCTGCGGTGACTGCTCTATTAGAGTATCTCAATTCACTTGCTTGGTTTTTGCTTTATAACTTTGTTGCTGTAACTCTATTGCTATTCAAACTATCAAAAGGCACTGCTATGATGATCAGCCTACCTACACGCCCATTTTCAAGTTATTTCTATACTTGGTTTACCCTGTAGCCATGACAGAAGTTTGATTTTTTTTATGTGAATAAATGCTCATAACTCCTTGAATATTCCTCAGATTCACAACAAACTTGGTACATGAATCCACCATTACACGCTCTTCATTTGTGCCAAAAATCGAGGCAATCGAGTTGCACATTTGCATTTTATAGCAATTTTTGCAGAGTGTGCAAAAAGAAATCGAAGCCCCCGTAGTCCCCATACGGCATAAGAAGAAGAAAACAATAAAGAAATTAAAATAAAACTTTGAATGCCCATATCTTGCAAATAGCTGTTGCGAATTTAATCAAATTTGCTGTGTGGCGTACCCTACCAGGGGACAGCTATAATGCAAAAATGGTGTGCTTTGGAGAAGGGGCCAAGGAGTTATTCACACATGAAAAAGCTGTTTTATTTCTTCCTGTTAATATACTAACAGTGTGGTTGCCGGCTTTCTTGGTTGCATGACACACTACCATGTGTCTTGATGTACAATAAATTAAGGCTAGTTACTGTAAGAGTAATGTACATTAAATCAAGGCTATTAAATTTGTTGCTGCCTGAAGCATTACATTACTGCTAGCTCAATAGGAAGAATAATTTGTGCTATACTATAGATCTTTGCTTGCTAAAATTCATATCAGGATTGACATATATAATTTATTAGAACAGTCGGTAACGCTAATAGAGCAGTCAAACTGTTTGTTAAGCATGGAAACTGAGGCATAAATATTTTTAAATAAATTGTGAGTTGAATTATTAAGCGCAGTAAGCATAGCATAATAGACTGGTCCTAGTTTAAAAATTTCTCTTTTCTTTATTGTCTTCTTAATCATATCTAATCCAAAACAGCCAAGCTGTAAAAAAAAAGTGCGGCCTTCAGAAAGACTATAGTGAAAAAAGATGTGAAATCCAAGGTGATGGCCAAGAAATGGCAGTGATGGTAGGCTAATGGTAAAAATTTTAATAACGACAATTCAGGTGAATTTGGTGCCACTTGATCTTGGCACAAAATTCACCTGAATTGTCGTTATTAAAATTTTTACCATTAACCTACCATCACAGCCATTTCTTGGCCGCCACCTTAGATTTCACATCTTTTTTCACCATAGCCTTTCTGAGGGCTGCACTCTTTTTTTACAGCTTGGCTGTTTTGGATTAGATTTCACTTCTTTTTGTATTTGTATGCTGGCTTTGGGGCTTTTTTAACTTATCTTTTTTCTTTACCACAGGAAGAAGAAAAAGATGAAATACTTTAACTAATTCAGATTTTATCAGTAAATGTACAAATTATATATATATAATACATACAGTTATTACATGTCAATTATTTCCTACGGATAACTTGTTTGCAGCTGCTCTCTCTACTGGGTAACTTGAAATGTAGCTGAACTCTATACAGGGTGATTTGCTTGTAGATGAACTCTCTACAGGATTCTCTCTACAAGGTGACTTCTTTTAGCTGAACTCCCTACAGGGTGATATTTTCGTAGCTGAACTCTCTACAGGGTGATTGATTTTTTTTGCAGCTGAACTCTCTACATGATTGTTTCTTTGTAGCTGAACTCTCTACAAAGTGGCTTCTTCTAACTGATCTCTCTACAGGGTGATTTGTTTGCAGCTGAACTCTCTACATGGTGGTTTCTTTGTAACTGAACTCTCTACAGGATGACTTGTTTCTAGCTGAACTCTCTACAGGGTGATCTGTTAGTAGCTGAACTCTCTACAGGGTGATTTGTTTGTAACTGAATTCTCTACATGGTAGCTTCTTGGTAGCTGAACTATCTCTACAAGGTAACTTCTTCTAGCTGATCTCTCTACAAGGTGATTTATTTGTAGCTGAACTCTCTACAGGGTGATCTGTTCGTAGCTGAACTCTCTACAGGTGATTTGTTTGCAGCTGAACTCTCTACATGATGGTTTCTTTGTAGCTGAACTCTCCACAAGGTGACTTCTTCTAGCTGATCTCTCTACAGGGTGATTTGTTTCAAGATGAACTCTCTACAGGGTGACTTGCCTGTAGCTGAATTGTCCATCAGATTAACTGTTTGTAGCTGAATTCCCCACAGAATAACTTGCAATGTAATACAATTCTATAATGGAGTAAGTTATAAACGTAGCTGAATGCTTTATTAGGGTAACTGTTCTATTAGAGTACCTCGATCTCCCATGTGCTACATGTAGTTGCATTTCGAATCATAACTCAGTGGTTTGTACTCTGATTCTTCTGTACTACTGCAAGGACTTTCTATGATGATTATTCCAGTTACATACTGATTTTCAGCTCATTGCTCTAGGCGGTCTGCCTGGTAGACGTGAAAACTAATAGCTTTTTTATTCATAAAAATCGTTCGAGTAATTTTGACACAGGTTGGGTTTTGTGTCATAACTCCATGGTCTTTATCTCGATTCCTTTCAAACCACAAAAAGGCACTCCTACAATGGTTACTCCATCTACATATCAATTTTCAACTCATTCCTCCAAGGGGTTTACCCTGTAGGTGTGACAGACCTTCGATCTTATTTTACGCAAATAATCGGTCATAACTCCGTGAATGTTCGTCGGATTCCTACCAAAGTTGGTACAGAGATCTGCCTGAATGAGCCCTTTAAGTGTGCCAAATTTCAGCCCGATCCAAGCATGCAGTCGTGTTTTATGGCAGATTTTGCATGAAGTGTGCGAAATGAAGATGATGAAGAAGAAAAAAACGAAGAAATTAAAACGAAACTTTGTTTGCTTGTATCTCGGAAATGGCTGGAGCGATTTTCTTCAAATTTGGCATGTAGACTCCCCTAACTGGCCGGCACTTCTGTAGCAAATTTGGTTCCAATCGGATTAGGGATCACAGAGCTACATAGGTGTGAAAATTACATTTTCTTTCTTCCTGTTAATATACTCACGGTGTGGCACGCCAGCTTCTTGGGCCGCACGACACACTACCGTGTGTCTTGATTCACAATAGTTTCCTCTGTACTGTCTGCATGCTTTATCCACAGAAGCAAACTTTTGGAGCAATACTGTAGATATTTGGTCTTCAACTTGATTAGCTGTTGTTTCATTGGCAAAATCTACAAAACTATAAGGTCAGTAAGTTGATGTATAAATAAAAAAATACTAGAAGGAGAAATTAGCACAAAGCGAGTGCAGAAATAACAAAAATACAAGTAAGGGGCATGGTCTTGAAGATATGTGAACAATGCATTGGAAGTGCATGTGCTCAGAGTTTATAACAAGATTTTAGCTTGATTTTTTACGAAGTAGATATTGTGCTGGTACCAGTTTACAAGCTAGGTGGCTATTTCACACCCAAACTATCAAACGGGCCAGTTGTATGAAGATAAGTTTAACGAAGAGACAATGAAAGATATCAATATCGTTATACTAACAAGCAAACCTCAGTTAGTGCTAGGGATGGCTGGGTTAGGGTCAGGCCATTTTATATTATGGCAACAGCATATTACTACCATAGCTCTTGGATTCACAAAGTGACAAAGAAAGTTAAGAACCTGCTCAATGTCTAACTAGCATTTAATTATGTTGTCAGGTTCAGCAAAATGCTTTTCAGATTCGCATTCATAATTCAAATATAGATAGCAATAGTCATAGCTATGGTACATGCAATACCATCCACTCAGATTTGTACTGCCAACAACCAGTACCATCAAATACCAAAAGAGCCACTTTTACAGAATGGAACAAACTACATGTACAGGTATTCCCTCATGTTACGACAAATAAATTCACATGTTACACATAAACATTTCCTAGCTCCTAATATTTTCTACCCTGCTTTATAATTCCAATTATTATATACACAATAATGCAGCTAAAATGTGTCATGAAGCTAGGGTTGGGAGGTATTTAGGTATTAGTAGTTATGAAGGTATTCTTCAGATACCGATGTGGTATTCTAAAATTACCAAATACTGAATGTGTAGTAATAAAATTTTTGGTGGTTTAATGGTGGCCATACATGAAGTGAAGCCATATGCACAGACACTTCAAATCTTACTTAGCGGTACAATTATACTAGGTATAAGTGTAAATCAAAGCTTACCCATGTTTTTAAGAGTATAAAATATAAGATATTAATTTTAGTGATACCAAGGTATTTTTCCTAATACCATACTATTCTTCAAAAATGCAATATTGGCCATCCCTACATGAAGCTATAAGTTTTTAACTGTAATAATCCTTCTATAAAATTGACCAGTAATACATCAAGACTATTATGTACATCTGTACATCACTATGTATATTCACAGGCCTGACGAACCCACCTTTTGATTGATTGAAAACTTAAATAAATGTTTGCTAATCAGGCTAAGGCCGTGCAAAGTTAAGTCTGTGTTTCCAGACCTATCAACTCTTCAAAACTTGACCATGCTATCAGGTTTCTTTTGTTATCTTTTAGTTCTGTTTATATAAATGCAGTGCACTTTTGACATTTAATGGCATGGAATGATAATTGCACCAAACTCATTGACATGGAAGTTTGTAACATAAAAATGAGGATCAATAAACATTTTATTAACAGTATATAAATAACTATGCACTTTTGCCTATCATTGCATAATGCTGGTTTGCACAATGCCTTCTCAAAGATAAAAAAGACCAGACAGGGAAACAGAAACACATGGTTAACTTTTCGTGGCCTAGAATATCACTATAAACACTTGTGACTAGACTTTTCACTTGCAAATATCTTCTCAAAACATACCACTGTGTGTTTACTAGTATTTTAAAAAAAATGTTAATTTAAAAATGAAGTAGGGATCTTTGCAATAAAAGTAGTGAAACAAGAGATGAATGATGGTATTACAGCATAGCTCAGTGGGAAAATCTCCACTTGGGCATTGAGCAAAATAATTGTTATAGGTAATGTGCCAAAGTAGGGACTTTCCCACTGACCTATGCTTTAATACCATCATTCATCTATTGTTTCGCTACTTTTATTGCGTAGATCCCTACTTCATTTTTAATTAAAATACTTGCTTGTTTAGTTTTTTGCTGCTAGCTACAATGTACCTTGTGACTGTTCTAATAAAATATGATACATGACTGTTGTATTAGAGTATATCTCAAGTCAGCCAAGAGGTGTGCAGCTAGCTAGACCAATAAGGGGTGAGGTCATCTTGTTTACTACTAAGTAAACAAGGTTAGACTGTTAAGAGATGTGGTCCCCATACTCTATTACTATTAGTCCATCTAGATCTTTAATCGATGGGCATGGTCACAAACTTATCGCAAACGGGATCCCAATTGCAAACTTGCAGATATTTAGCTAGTATAGCACTGGGACTGAAGAGCTTCTGAAATCCAGCTCTAAAACATCAAGATCCTTAGCTACTTAAATTTTTGCTAATTCCGCATTCCTTTTTGCTGACTGATTTATGTTTAAATTTTAATTTATATACCAACAAGCCCCATACTCTTTATAACGTTGACTATTATTGGCCCCATACTCTTAATAACATGTGTATTTAGATGCCACAAAACTATTTGAGTACTTAAGCCACTGTAGGTGGAGTAGGTACATGTAAAATGCACTTATAAAACAACAATTGCTGGTCCAAAACGATCAGAACATGCCGCCTCACACTTAACAATCAGAGCACTCCCTGATCACGCCCCTTAGTGATCTAGCTACAATCAGCTGCGGTTTTGCTGTAAAAAACTGAACATGTCAAACCACACCCCTTACTCTATTATGTAGCTCATTCGAGACGTTGAGATATTCTAATAAAGCAGTCACAGCCATGCACACACGTATAACACAGCTATGTTATAACAAAAAAATTGACGTAAATTATTAATGAAGTATGGTTCAGTAATGAAACAAGAATGATGGTAGCTATTACAACATTACTATGTGGGAAAATCCCTACTTTGGCAACAGATGGTGGTAACATGCCAATGTATGGATTTTCCCACATACCTGTTAAATTTTTAATTGTACTACATATATGTAAATTTTGCATAAGAATTCAGTGTGTGAAGGATTGTAGTAGCTAGCGCACGTTAACTGGTACCAGAATGTTATGAATCAGGTTTTTGTGGTTAAATACAAGCATTTAAACAAATTTGCTTTGGGATATCAATCTACTAGAGTTTGTGACAAAGATCAACTACGTTACAACCCAAGGGGGTGGCACTCCAATATACCCTGTACTCTGACCTTTGTCCTCAGTCAAAGTCGAAAAATAAGCCTTGACTCTCACTTATGTTAAAGCCTGTGCTTGACTCTTGACCAAATTCTTATATATTTTTACAAAATTATGGTTATGTTGTAATTCTAAAAGTGGTATACACTTTACGAACGAAGCTTGACCTACTGCAAATTCTTGCTTGACTTTCATTTTCACCTAGGACGAAGATCAGAGTAGCTACAGCCAGAGTGCCACCCCGTTGTGACCATTTCTTTAAAGTGACAATATTATCAGATGTTCAAATCGGTTATATCATATATTACCTATGGGTAGATAGACATAGTCTCGTGTGGCTAGACTACTTTTTTCTTTGTAGGGAGAAAAAAGGGTCTGGTCCAGTTTGAATCCCACACACCTTTTGACACTACCCAGATAATTTAGTGTTAACGAAAGAAACATGATGCATATTCAAATAGTAGTTGCTTGTGTAAATACTCATATGAATCACAAGCGTGCATTTACAAACCAATCAATGTCTAAAGAAACTGCTTTGACGTCTACGAATGATTGAATCAGTTAATTAGAAGTCTTTTATTGATTCATAGGTAAGTATGTACTACGGTAGTTTTATTGTAGTCATGAGTATATACTTCCGGAGGTAGCTATACTATAATTATACTATGCATCGAGCTGGGGACGACACTAACCGGACCCCTCTTTCTCCCTACCCAATGAAAAAGAAAAAAAATCACGTGAAACTAGGGTAGGGAATGTATATAATCAACATACGTTGGATCTCGGTTTGATTATGACGTTCTCAGATCGACCTCCCCGCGGCGATGGTATAAATGCAGATAGATCTTCAGGGGGAGTCTCAACAACCATAACGAAGTATCTTCTACTTATGTCCACCAACGCAGCAACGAATTGTAGAACGCCATATCTTCTACGCGCCGGCGCTATAAGCTTATAGTCCAGGATTTTATGCACATGGGCGTTTGCTGTGGTTCCCGTTCGGATCATGTTCTACCGGGAAGACGCAAGTGAGGTGGTTTACGACGTTGCTGTTATTGGAGCGGGAGTAATGGGTAGTGCTGCTGCCTGCCACATCGCTGGAAAAGGAACTAAAATCATCCTCGTAGAACAGGTAGTCTCGCGTGGCCAGACCGCTTTTTTCTCTTTGTCATTGGGTAGGGAGAAAAAAGGGTCTGGAACAGTTCGAATCCCACACTCGTCTTGGCACTCCCCGGTTAATTCGGGGGTGTTAACCAAAGAAACGTGATGCGTTTTCAAAATAGTAGCCGCTTGCGTCAATCAATTTCAAGCGCGTATTTATAAACCTATCAGCATCTAAAGCTGCCTTTGAGGCGATAATAGATTGAATCGAATGTTAGTTGTTTAGGTAAGCTAAGTCTGTTTATTGTTGTGCTGTGGCATTCTTGTTACAATGGAGTTTAAGCGCATGGGTTGCATTACTTGTGACGTAGCCTCGTGACGTGTCAAGACGATTGTGGGATTCGAACTGTTCCAGACCCTTTTTTCTCCCTACCCATGACAAAGAGAAAAGGCGGTCTAGCCACGCGAGACTATAGAACAGGTAACTTAACAATTGAATAAGGGGACAGGGCGTGACTTGTCTGCTAGTGGCGCGGCCGCCTGGCGTGTCTACACATCAGATAGCGAGTCAGATAGGCATAAATCGCATAGTCCATTCTTCGTACCAAGAATATACGATGTACATGCATGCTTGCTAAGGTAGGGTTTCCACCGTGAAAAGTCGAAGTCACCGTTTCTTTCACAAAGCCACTCCCCCTTCCTTCTTAGGCCATGCCAGGCAAAGTTGATTTATAGTTTCTTCAGTGTATAACCCGCCCGCATCACCTTCCTCCCTGCCACCTCTAAATTTATTACTGGAATAGTTAATCACGTACATCAGCATTTTGATGTTGAGAGAAACTAGCCACCATATTCACCTATGGAAATGTTCTTTCTGCTTCAGAAAAGTGGTAAAGTGTTAAGCATAAGCTTTAAGAAGGCTTTTGATAGTCCTTGTAGTGACAGGTAGCCAGCTGTTTGAGTATTTCCTTCACAATTAATAATGAAAAATTGACCACCCAAAATTGAGGAAGTGGCTGATGAAACTACTTTGCCTAGCCTGTCAAACAGCATGTTTGATTAAGAAAACACTGTTAATATATGTGACCGGATTTGCGAAAAGGGGTTTTCCAATTCTATGAACTTACTTAGTGTTCAAGAAACTTATTAACTTGAAATTTTTTGTATTCATTAAATAAACTAAGTTGGTACTTACCACTGACCAAATTTCAAGGCAATAGCTGTTTCCAATCCTAAGTTATGAATCATCAAAGTTGATAAATTGGATGTGTGTGGAAGACCCCTTTTCGCAAATCCGGTCACATATGCAAAAATTATACTGAAAAGCATAAAAATGATAGATAATAACGATGCTACTCTTGACTGTTTTATTAGGGTATATGACTGCTGTATTAGAGTATCTAAACCAAAACAGCCAAGCTGTAAAAAAGAGTGCAGCCCCCAAAAAGGCCAGGATGAAAAAAGATGTGAAATCCAAGGTGGCGGCCAAGAAATGGCTGTGATGGTAGGTTAATGGCAAAAATTTTAATTGCGACAATTCAGGTGAATTTGCGTTGCCTCCTCCACTAGGATTCGGCACCAAATTCACCTGAATTGTTGTAAGTAAAATTTTTGCCATTAACTTACCATCACAGCCATTTCTTGGCCCCATCCTTGGATTTCACATCTTTTTTCATCCTGGCCTTTTTGGGGGCCGCACTCTTTTTTACAGCTTGGCTGTTTTGGTTTAGATATCACTTCTTTTTGTATTGCAATTAAGCCACAAAGCCGGCCATAAACTGGCTTTGGTGCTTCCTTTTAACTTGTTTTTTTTTCTTTTCTGCAAGAATTGTGGAGCAAAGGAAGAAATTTTGTGTACAGCTTTTTGTCTGATTAAAAATATTTGTATATTTAACAATAAATGATAATCACATACTGTAGGTAATAAGGTGACTTCTTATACATAACTGAACTGTAGCTGAAACTCTCATTGTTTGTAGCTGAACTCTTTTCAGAGTGAGTGACTTGTTTCTAGCTGAACTCTCTACATGGTGATTTGTTTCCAACACATATTTCTACAGGTGGATTTGTTTGTAGCTGATCCCTATAGGGTAACTTGTATCTAGCTGATATCTCTACAGGGTGACTTGTTTGTAGCTGATCTCTGTACAGAGTGATTTGTTTGTAGCTGAATTCTCTACAGGGTGATTTGTTTGCAACTGAACTCTATATGGTGGTTTCTTTGTAGCTGAACTCTCTACAAGGTAATTTCTTCTAGTTGAACTCTCTACATGGTGATCTTTTCGTAGCTGAACCCGATGATTTGTTTGCAACCGAACTCTCTACATGATGGTTTCTTTGTAGCTGAACTCTCTACGAGGTAACTTCTTCTAGCTGATCTCTCTACAGGGTGACTTGTTTGTAGATGAACTTTCTACATGATGGTTTCTTTGTAGCTGAACTCTCTACATTGTAACTTCTTCTAGCTGATCTTTCTACAGGGCAATTTGTTTGTAGCTGAATTCTCTACAGGGTGATTTGTTTGCAGTTGAACTCTCTACGTGGTGGTTTCTTTGCAGCTGAACTCTCTACAAGGTTACTTCTTCTAGCTGAACTCTACGTGGTGATCTTTTTGTAGCTGAACTCTCTTCAGGGTGATTTGCTTGCAGCTGAGCTCTCTACATGATGGTTTCTTTGTAGCTGAACTCTCTACAAGGTAACTTATTCAAGCTTATCTCTCTACAGGGAGAATTGTTTGTAGCTGAACTCTCAACAATGTGATCTGTTTGTAGCTGAACTATCTAAAGGGTGATTTGTTTGCAGCTGAACTCTCTACAAGGTAACTTCTTCTAACTGGTCTTTCTACAGGGTGACTTGTTTGTAGCTGAACTCTCTACGTGATGGTTTCTTTATAGTTGAACTCTAATTTCTTCTAGCTGATCTTTCTACAGGGCGATTTGTTTGTAGCTGAATTCTCTACAGGGTGATTTGTTCGCAGCTGGACTCTCTACATGATGGTTTCTTTGTAGCTGAACTCTCTGCAAGGTAACTTCTTCTATCTGATCTCTCTACAGGGTGACTTGTGTGTAGCTGAACTATCTGCAAGGTGATTTGTTTGTAGCTAAACTCTCTACAAGGTGATCCTTTTAGCTGATCTCTCTACAGGATAACTTTATTCTAACTGAACTCTCTACAGGGTGATCTATTCGTAGCTGAATTTTCTACAGGGTGATTTGTATGCAGCTGAACTCTCTACATGATAGTTTTTTTGTAGCTGAACTCTCTACAAGGTAACTTCTTCCAGCTAATCTTTCTACAGGGTGATGTTTTTGTAGCTGAATTCTCTACAGGGTGATTTGTTTGCAGCTGAACTCTCTACATAATGGTTTCTTTGTAGCTGGACTCTCTACAAGGTAACTTCTTCTAGCTGATCTCTCTACATGGTGACTTGTTTCTAGCTGATCTCTGGATGACTTGTTTCTAGCTGATTTCTCTACATGGTGACTTATGTCTAGTTGAACTCTCTATAGGGTTATCTGTTTGTAATTGAACTCTCTACAGGGTGATTTGTTTGTAGCTGAATTCTCTACAAGATGATGTGTTTCTAGCTGATCTCTGTACAGGGTGACTTGTTTGCAGCTGAACTCTCTACATGGTGGTTTCTTTGTAGCCGAACTCTCTACATGGTGACTTCTTCTAGCTGATCTCTCTACAGGAAGATTTGTTTGTACCTGAACTCTCTACAAGGTGATGTCTTCTAGCTGATCTTTCTACTAGATGACTTGTTTCTAGCTGATCTATCTACAGAGTGACTTGTTTCTAGCTGAAATCTCTAGAGTGTGATCTGTTAAGTTTGTAGCTGAGCCCTCTCTTGTTTCTAGCTGATCTCTCTATAGAGTTATAACTTGTTTGTAAAGCTGAACTCTTTACAGGGTGGCTTTTTGATTGGTTGCTGTACTCTCTACGCAGTGACTTGTTTGTACTACAGAGTGACTTGTTTGTAACTGAACTCTTTACAGACTGACTTAGTTGTAACTGAACATTGTAGCTGATCTCTATAGGGTAGCAACTTATTTATGTAGATGAACTCTCTACTGGGTAATTTCTTTTTAGCTGAACTCTCTACAGGGTGACTTGCGTATAGCTGAACTCTCTTCAGTGTGACTTGTAATGTTCTGAATCTCTACAGCGATATATTTGTAGCTGAATTGTGTATAAAATTAACTGTTTGTAGCTGAACTCCCTACAGAATAACTTGTAGTGTAATACAATTCTATAATGGAGTAAGTTATAAACGTAGCTGAATGCTCTATTAGGGTGACTGTTCTATTAGAGTATCTTGATCTCGCATTTGCTACACGGAGTTGGCTTTGGAATCATAATTCAGTGGTTTGTAATCCGATTCTTCTGTACGACTGCAAGGACTTTCTATGATGATTATTCCAGCTACACACCGATTTTCAGCTCATTGCTCTAAGCGGTTTGCCTGGTAGGCGTGAAAACTAATAGTTTTGTTATTTATAAAAATCGATCACGTAATTGTGACACAGGTTGGGTTTTGTGTCATATCTCGATGGCCTTTATCTAGATTCCTTTCAAACCACAAAAAGGCACTCCTACGATGGTTACTCCATCTACATAGCAATTTTCAGCTCATTCCTTCAAGGGGTTTACCCTGTAGGCGTGACAGACCTTCGATCTTTTTTTATGCAAATAATCGGTCATAACTCTGTAAATGTTCTTCGGATTCCTACAAAAGGTGGTACTGAGGTCCGCCTTAACGTGCCCTTCAAGTGTGCCAAATTTCAGCTTGATCGGAGTACGCGTTCACATTTTATGGCAGATTTTGTAAAGTGTACGAAAAGAAGTAGAAGGAAAAAAAACGAAGAAAAAACCCCAAACTTTGGCCGCTCGTATCTCGGAAATGGCTGGAGCGATTTTCTTCAAATTTGGAATGTGGACTCCCCTACCTAGCCGGCACTTCTGTAGAAAATTTGGTTTCAATCGGATAAAAGATAACGGAGCTACAAAGGTGCGAAAATTGCGTTTTCTTTCTTCCTGTAAATATACTCACGATGTGGCGCGCCGGCTTCTTGGGCCACACGACACACTACCGTGTGTCTTGATCTCGATCTTTAATGCTATGGACTATGGTTAAAGCCAGACCATGCTTCTATATCCCTGAGTGCAGGATTCTCAATAGTGTTACATGTGGTGGCTGTTCTATTAGAGTATTTGACTGACTGCTCTATCAGAGTATCTCAATCTTGTGTATAAAAGTTTTTTGGTAAGGGAGGGGCACATGCCCCCTCTAGATCCGCCACTAGAAAATATTAACTGTCTAGTGCTGGGCATGAGCAGATCCTGGGGATTAAGAAGGGCTCCATCGAACCCCATTTTGGGATAAGCCTTATCCACATGTACACACACATACACACACACACAAAGCAGCCAAGCTGGGTGAAATCATTATTGACATTAATATCATTGTAACCATTTCTTGGCCACCACTTTTGAATTCACAACTTTTTTCAACCAGGATTTTGAGGCCACACCCCTTTTCACCACTTGGCTATTTTTGTGTGGATTTCTCTATATGGCCCCATAGTCGGCCATAAGGATTAGGAAATTTACTATTACTATTAGGGTTATGAGTAGGGTTTGATTACAGTAGATAGACTTATGAAATAAGAGGCACTTTTTTGTATAAATTATTTCGAATAGTGGAAACTTTACCCCACAATCAAAAGTTCTATGGCATACTATACAATACGCTTCCATAATTGGAGAAGTTCAAAGGAGGAGAGAGTTTCTAAAACTGGCAACAAGTAAACTGAATAGCCAGTAGAAATCCTCAGGTTGCCAATTTTGGCAATAGACAAATTTCATAATAAGGAAAAAATTAACTGTTGCCCCTAGCAACCTAATTTTTACGTTATTTGTAGGTGTCAATGTCTAAAGTAACCTCTCCAAGTTTTAAAAGGATAGCGCATATAAGTCATGAGATATAACATTTTGAAGTTATAATTTTCCCATACATTGTCTATAAGAGGGACACCAGTTTCCCTTTCTCAGTAATCACACAAATCATAGGATTCAAAGAATGTCATATCTTAAGATCTACAGATATACTATTCATTTAAAACTTGGAGAGATTATTTTTGGCATTCACACCTACAAATTATGTAAAATTGATATTTGAATTCTTTGGAATTATGGTTTCTCCATATGTTGAAATACCTCATTTATGTGATTGCCCAGAAGGGGCAACTGTAGCCTTTTTATATAGATATGTATGGGGAAACCACAAATTTCAAAATGTCATATTTTATGACATATATATGCTATCCTTTCAAAATTTGGAGAAGTTACTTCAGATGTTATCGCCTAAAATAATGGGAAATTCAGGTTGCTAGGAGCAATGGTTATTATTATAAAAATATGCACTATAAAGTCTTACTATGAAATTTGTCTATTTGGTGATGTTACCAACTTTGGCGATAGCCTAAAAGTTGCCAATCATGACAGTCATTAATCATTTGATTGCAAAAATGGTAACTTTTGTGTGTATTGAAGGTTTGCCAAAAGTGGCTCCATAAACATCAAGTAAGTAAAGGGATTGGATACTAGCAACTTATAAAGGTAAACAACTGCAGTAGAGGTATCACAATGGTGCTACAGTACCTAAGGTGGAGTTGTCGTTTGAATTTCAATTATGTCATTGTTGTGCTGACTTTGGGGTGGTTTATACTTTTGAGTTGGTGACCCAACCATCAGAAAATTGTTGTGTAGCCGAAAATCGCGAACTCAAGCAAAGTAATAACACTTCCACTGATTTACCGCCTTCTTTTAACTCCTATTGTCCTGCATCACTCTGTCATATTACAATCACTGAAGCTGATGTCTATGAAGCATTGGTAAGCTTAGACACATCCAAGGCCATGGGCCCAGACGGCATCCCACCCATTCTACTTTCTAAGTGTGCTTCGGTCCTCTATAAACCTCTTCACTATCTTTTCAATCTAACATTAAAATTTGGTTATCTTCCTTGTGAATGGAAAGTTCACAAAATAATTCCTGTGTTTAAATCCGGTGACCCTACCCATATCAACAACTACCGACCGATATCCTTACTCAGTAATACTTCTAAAGTGTTGGAACGAATACTGCACGATAAAATTATTGGACATGTTACTAGCAGAATAAATCCTGCCCAGTTTGGATTTATTCAGAATCATTCATCAGTACAACAACTCCTTTTAGTTTTATCTGACATTTTTACCTCTCGTCATCAGCTGGATATCATTTACCTGGATATCATCAAGGCTTTTGATACTATTTCTCATTCACATCTACTTCACAAACTTTGTATGTTCGATATTGGCGGTGAACTCTGGTCATGGTTTCTGGCATATGTTACTAATAGGTCTCAATTTGTATCAATCAATGGCTGTAATTCCAATCTTCTCCCTGTTGAATCAGGAGTACCTCAGGGTAGTATACTTGGTCCTTTATTATTCATTATTTACATGAATGATATCTCCTGTGCCATCATTTACAGTAAAATCTTTCTTTTTGCAGATGATACAAAATGCTTTAAACATATCAAAGTACCAAGCGACATGCAGCTCTTACAACATGATTTAAACTGCTTATCAAATTGGAGCACAACATCTCTATTGTCATGTCATTCCTCTAAAAGTACCCATCTGTCGTTTAAATGTAAATTTACATCCACTTATAACATCAATGGCAATCCTATAAACACTTCCCATTTGCATAAAGACCTAGGTGTCCTGATTAGTGACAATCTCAATTGGAACGAGCATCATGACTACATTCTAAAGAAAGCCTATAAGACTCTGGGACTTGTACGTAGAACCTTTTGCAAAACCATTGTGCCTTCGGTTACGCTCAAACTATATATATCCTTAGTAAGATCACAGCTCCTATACTGTGCACCAGTGTGGCGACCTCATCTCTTAAAAGACATCTCCAAAACTGAACAACTTCAACGTAGGGCAACTAAATATATTTTACAAGACTTCACAAAACACGGCTGACAAAACTCAATTTGCTTCCATTAATGTACATCTTTGAAATATCAGACATAATCTTTTTTGTCAACTCTCTGAAACATCCCACTCCAAGCTTCAATATCAACCTCTACATTTCATTCTCCCATAGTACTACAAGATCCAATTCAGTCAAGCTACACCACAACATATCCTTTACTAATAAAGAGCGTCATTTTTATTTCAACCGAATCTGTCGCCTTTGGAATTCCCTACCAATCATTGATATAAGTTTGCCTATAGAAACCATCAAAAGACGCATCAAATCTTTTCTCTGGAATCATTTTATCACAAACTTCAATTCTACTGACCCACACAAATATCATTATCTCTGTCCGTGTGGTAACTGTGTCAGCAATCATCTTGTCATGAACTTTGATCTCTTGTAGTTACATACTAATTAATTTATAATTAAATAAATAAGTAACTTACTGTAGTTAAGTAATTAATTTTTGTAACATACTCAGGCCACTAGCACAGGTTGCTAGTGGACCCTCAGCATGGACTAGTATTGTTTTCATGAATGTGTAACCACTGTATCTGTATGTAGTTGTACCCATGCTGAAAAGCCTTATAAATAAATAAATAAATAAATAAAAATAAGCACTAGTGAATGCCTTCCATCTGACAGTACATTTTTTAAAGTTTCAAGGCATTCTGCGTATGATTACAAAATGGTTGACACAAACTTAGGCCATACCTATTGGATCTTATGTTGCACGGGCGAAACCTTGAAAAATATGGGTAGGTAGGTCGATTTGATAATGATAATGATAGTTTTTTCAATACTATTATTTAATGTAAACATAAAAAATATCACAGTACATGGCTACTAAACTTTAAAATTCAAACTACATAAAGCATGGTACATCAATACAAATACGAAAGCATTTGTTACCAAAAATGAACCTATGTAACTATACGTATGGTTTTAGTTTTTCTTTTGCTTCTTCATATTATTAGGTTGTCTAGTGGCAGGCCTTTTGCCACTAGATCTACACAAAAAACAGATTGGCCGTACAACATCATATTGCTTGCGTAACTCTTTGATGGAATCATCATTGACCAGTCCATCTGGTAAGCCACAAAAGTAACAGATTAGAGGAAACGATACGAGCGTTGCACTGTAATATTGTACTTCAATGTAATCACTGCATATCAGAGCTGCACGTGTAACTATCAAGTCATAGCGGCATGAAGTTGGCGGAAATAATTCAGAACCACAGGTATACAGCTTTGAGTAATCAATCTCTTCTAGAAGTGTACATTCTTCTTTGGTCAGCTTTCGTGCAGCATAAATACACCTAAGCTTGAAGCATTCTCTGCATATAATAGTTCTACGAACTGTGTTGTTAGTAAAAAGGGACTTTCTTTTGGCATCAAGTTCTTTCGCTTCCTGGAAGCTGTAAGATCCCTTTGAAGGTTGATCTTTGTCTGATGGTAGCTGCCCATAAACTTTGTCAAATGGAAGATACGAATCCTTATGAGAATCAAGCAGAGGTAGAGGCAAGTAACTAAGTGCTTCAAATTCTTCAGCTGTCATGTACACTGGGTGATGGGCACAGTGGAGGCAACTATTGTTTTGACATTTTTTAATTTGAAAAATATAGTTAGACATGTTGCAGTGCAATCCCGAAGAGGCACAGACTCTTTCATTATTTTGGAGGTCATTTTCTTTTCACTATCTATGGATGGTTCTAAAAACTGTATAAAATTTAATGCATGTTTGATTTCATCTCCACTTGCTGCAAAAGCAACACCAACACCCTGCTCCTTAATTTTCATTGCCTTGAACCGGTCAGCTAGAGTCGTAATTGGACCTTGCATCGAATCTCTTAGCGCATCTTCTAAGCCAGGATTCTCAACTAACATCTTGCGCACTTCACCAAGAGTGTTCTTACCTTTTATTATTTCCTCTAGGTCTGGTTCCATAGACCTTCTAGCTAATGCCACATGCTGCAAAGCCAAATTAAGAGTAGACATTACTCTTTCTGCAAGATTTGTCCAGCTCTGATAGGGACAAGTACGTACAGAGATTAGCATATCCAAATCAAGTGCACGAAACAAGGCAATAAGACTTAGCTTCACAGATGGAAAAGTGATTCTATGATCAGGACCACCATCACTAACAGTGACTAAAATAGGCTTATAATCCTCCTTTTCTAAAACATGCCTTAGTTCAGATGTGTGCCTTAGTGCACTAGAGGGTTGGGAAACTTTGTCCTTGAGAGTGACACATGCCTTTCCCTGAAAGAAAAAATCTTTTGCAGATATGGGTATGTCAACTATAAAGGACACTGATGGGACAATACCATGCACATGAAAGTCATGGTCAAGGGCACAATTCTGTGGTCCATCTACAGGAATCAGTGACCTGTTATGCCCCCTAACACCTGTTGACACAGGGCAACTTGGCTCTCCTACAGGTATGATAGCCTTATCATCCACAGATATCATTCGAACAAGGGATTTGTGTTGAACTGAGAAGCCTTTCACATACTTTAAAATATTCCCCACATATCTGGCATCAGGATGATCTTTTCTTAACTGCCGTACCTGTACGCCGTGCTTTACCTTAAACTGCCCAGTGTAACGTAGTGCTGCACTACTGTAGGGATTCACTACTGTAGGGATTAGATGGCCAGAATTGCAATCTTATCCATTCAATTGAAGGAACTGCTGGCATATTATCTGTATGTTTCTTCTGTAGACGCTCAGTTATAATATGCCGTAGATGGCGGATGGATATGGCAAGAGGCATGTGCATAACATCACCTTGTCGTCTTTCATCAACAGCTGTTGTGGTTTCTTCCAAATATTCACTCATCTCATTCCAGAAGGCTTCAAATGCATTGCATTTAGGATTTCCATTCATTTCTCGTAAATCTAAGACAATATTTGGATCATCAAGATCAATCAGTGCTTTAGAAACACGCTCATCTATCTCCTTCTCAACCACACAATTGCTGGAAGAAGCATCTCCTACCAAGGATTTATAAATATTATGCAACACATACTTTGGTGTTTTAGACAAACGATTATATTGATCCAGAAAATCTTTCCTGATGGCCCTGGAAGAATACTTAGGTTGGTCGCGGGTAAGTCTGGCAACAAGGTGGCTTATTTTATCGGCATCATTAGTATCCTGTAGAATTTTCCAAACAAAAGAGAGTGTACCTATCTGTGATCCATGAGCAAATTTGTACAGCATCACTGGAAACCGCAATGATAGTACATCAATCCAATGACGACGTGTATATCTGTCATCTGGGGCAAAATCATTTAAAAAGACTGGGTCATATTTTTCTTTAGCATTCAAAGTTTCTTCAATCTTAACATACTCTTTTCTGGTTGGATTAGGCGAAGCTGATATCGGCGTAACACTAAAGGACTCCTCCACTGGTTTGGGAGTAACCCTCTCATGTGTTTCCTTCACATTCTCACTGTGGCTTTTAAGGTAAGTTTTATATTTGTGTAGGGATAACAAGCTTTTCAACAGAGGACCGAAAACTCTGCCATTTCGATGTTGAAAGCCATGGATGCATTAAATAATCAGGAAATGTGCTTTTCAAGCACTTCTTGCAAAAGCTGTGGCTTTTTATGTCTTTTCTTTGCCCAATTATTGAATCCTGTAAACCCAGAAAAAACTTCTGGGATTATGCAAGCTCGTGAGGAAAATTGATCATGATGTGCAGGGGCGGATCCAGGGGGGGGGGGGGGGGCTTTGGGGGCTGAAGCCCCCTCCTTCATATTTAGGCTTTACTTGATCAATATGCTGAGTATTATAATGAAATTTTGTCTTAGCATAATTATATGATCACTAATAATACAAATACTCATAAAACCACCTTATAAACATTTTCTAAGGTATTATCAGTGGATTTATGCTAAAGTTTATGCAACAAGGACCCGGATCAGCATTGGAGGTTTACAAGATCGAGATACTCTAATAGAGCAGTCAGCTAACTACTCTAATAGAACATTCACTGGAAACATGTAGTTGGTTCTGTTATGGAATTTTTCCAAATCTGCCTGCACTTATACATACAATGAAGTGCATTGGTCTGTTTAAAGGGCTTCATTCATCTACTTGTGTAGTTAATATGTATGACAATACTTAATTCAGGTACACAATTTCCATTGAAAATGCTCTCAGATTCAATCTTGTATTGTTCAAATTTCAAAATTTTCCACTTTCAACATTATTATTCTAACATGCACCTATTCAGTGTTGTGCAATTGTGAGAGGGGTGCATCATGTACTTGGTTGCCTGTACCTACCCAAACTTTTCCATTAGCAAAATACTTCAGAGTCAGAGAGCCATACCTATAATCTAAAGGCAGTATATAAAATATCTACAGGCAGAAAATATTATGAATTTTATGTGGAAATGTCTCCAAATTGCAGTGTTTTAGCATTTATTTTTCAAAATTTTCCTGGGGGGGCATGCCTCCAGACCCCCCGAGTTCCAGCATGCTTCTCTACCCAAGAGATTAGTACCTTGAGTTAGCCCCCCCCCCCCCCCCCCCTCCCTTTTATAAATCCTAGATCCGCCCCTGATGTGGATCCAGCATCCACAAGCAATCTGTAAGGGCCTTCAAAAACTTTATACCTGTGGTTTCGACAATATCTGGACTCCATCCTAAGATTCTGTTGTTCAACAGTTCAAGTAATTTATTGTAAATGGCATGATCACCTCTCAATGGCTGTTCATCATATGGTCGGGGTAACACTGTCTTATGAGCTGCAGACATCATAACCTGGAAGGCGTTAGGTTTGTCTCCACTGTGTGTACAGGACAAAGAAGTGCTCACACTTCTATTATCTTCCAATGTAAAGCATACAAACTTGCAATGAAACTGATTACAGAGAAACACTGGGGCATCAATGTTGACCTTTTATGAAAGGCACAGGAAATGAAGTTCGCATGGCATAATAGTGAGTAGCTATATGATTTATAAATATTAAATACCTTTTAATAACTGTATTCTACTGTATAACATTCACATACATACATATTTAAATTCAATAATAATAGTAATATAGCCCTAGCTATATAGCTATATAAGCAAACCTCGTGGGTAGACAAAAATTGATCAGTCTGGGAGATCTCCACTTTTACAACTCTTCTTTCTGTGCTGTACGACTTCAAAAGTAAATCACCAAAAGAGTTTTCCCAATTACAACTGATTATTTTTTAACGCTGTACAAGCTTCAGCCCTTCTTTTACAATCACGCTTAACCACGCGCACGAGTTAGAAGCCATATTAGAACACGTGATCAAAAATCACGTGATTATCATTATCATTTTAGGTTATGAAAAAAGACAGTCGGTCGGGCCCGCGCAACATAAGATCCAATAGGTATGGCCTTACTATTAAAATGACACAAACTTACTTGGATGTAACACATGTAATAAAACTAAGATGTTCAAGATAATCAGTGTGTGGATCAAATCTGCTGCTACTACAGAATGACTTGTTACCTTACTACTTAGCTAGGTCCAGGGCTTTCTACATAGTTACGCAATGCCTTAAGTGTATCAAAACACACGGTAGTGTGTCGTGCGGCCCAAGAAGCCGGCGCGCCACACCGTGAGTATATTAACAGAAAGAAAGAAAACGCAATTTTCAAACCTATGTAGCTCTGTGATCCCTAATCCGATTGGAACCAAATTTGTTAGAGAAGTGCCGGCCTGTTAGGGGAGTCTACATACCAAATTTGAAGAAAATCGCTCCAGCCATTTCCGAGACACGAGCGAGCACAATTTCATTTTAGTTTCTTCATTTTTTTCTTCTTCATTTCGCACACTTCGCAAAATCTGCCATAAAACACGAATGCATACTCCAATCGGGCTGAAATTTGGCACACTTGAAGGGCTCATTACGGCGGATCTCAGTACCAACCTTGGTAGGAATCCGAAGAACATTCACGGAGTTATGATTGATTATTCGCGTAAAATAAGATCGAAGGTCTGTCACGTCAACAGGGTAAACCCTTTGAAGGAATGAGCTGAAAATTGCTATGTAGATGGAGTAACCATCGTAGGAGTGCCTTTTTGTGGTTTGAAAGAATCGAGATAAAGACCATGGAGATACGACACAAAATCCAACCCGTGTCACAATTACGCAAAAAAACTATTAGTTTTTACGCCTACCAGGCAAACCGCTTAGTGCAATGAGCTGAAAATCGGTGTGTAGCTGGAATAATCATCATAGAAAGCCCTTGCAGTAGTACAGAAGAATCGGATTACAAACCACTGAGTTATGATTCCAAAGCCAACTACGTGTTGCAAATGCGAGATCGAGATACTCTAATAGAACAGTCACCCTAATAGAGCATTCGGCTACGTTTATAACTTACTCCATTAAAGAATTATATTACATTGAAAGTTATTCTGTAGGAAGTTCAGCTACAAACAGTTAATCTATAGACAATTCAGCTAGAAACAAGTCACCCTGTAGAGAGATCAGCTAGAAGAAGTCACCTTGTAGTGAGTTCAGCTACAAAGAACCACCCTGTAGAGAGTTCAACTGCAAACAAATCACTCTGTAGAGAGTTCAGCTATGAAAAGATCATCCTGTAGAGAGTTCAGCTAGAAGAAGTCACCTTTTAGAGAGTTCAGCTACAAAGAAACCACCATGTAAAGAGTTCAGCTGCAAACAAATCACCCTGTAGAGAATTCAGCTACAAACAAATCGCCCTGTAGAGAGACCAGCTAGAAACAAGTCACCCTGTAGACAGATCAGCTAGAAGAAGTTACCTTGTAGAGAGTTCAGCTGCAAACAAATCACTCTGTAGAGAGTTCAACTACAAACAGATAACTCTGCAGAGAGTTCAGCTAGAGTCAAGTCACCCTGTAGAAAGAATCTTGTAAAGAGTTATCTACTTACAAGCAAATCACCTTGTAAAGAGTTCAGCTACATTTCAAGTCACCCAGTAGAGAGATCAGCTGCAAATTATCCTGTAGGGATTGATTGACATGTAATAAATATATGCATTATATATAATTATATATTTTATAGTTATAACACGGTTACGAGGGATATGACAAAAATATATGCACGAGCGCCCGCAGGGCGCGAGTGCATATATTTTTGTCATATCCCGAGTATCCGGGTTATAACTATTATGTACTACTTTCATTGTCTCCCGGTAGTAATACCATAGATATTAGAGTAATACAGTCGTAAGTAAAACATTGATTGTTAAAGACAACGTTGGATTGTTACCTGAAGATGAACTAGCAAGCCATTATTGTTTACAAGTGCCTGGCTGGTGTCCCTGTGTTAACTGCCGCGACTTTTCACCACCAAGCGTTTCTCTGCTGGCTAAAGACAATGCTAAAGACGATTTGTGCGACATGAATCGTGAGTCATACCGCCTAATGTTGAAGCGAAAGGCAAGTGCTACAACTAGTGCTGTGAACATTGTTGGAGAATGTACAAAGGCTGCTAAGCAGCAAGCCCAGGAAGTCCAAGCGCGTGATACACCCCGATACGCACTTGCTGCCTTGGATCACCCCAAGGATCAACCAGGCAAGAGGTTTCAATTTGACTGCCACAGCGATGATTTACAGATGACCAGTCATTTAGTGAAAATGGTAGTGGCACAGAATTGGTGGCATATGGTTCTTCTACCACAGCTGTAAGTTCATTGATTAGCCAAGATCAGTTTGTTACAAAGCAACACTTGCCACCCCCTGCTCCAACATTTATCTTTAACAGTTGCAACTTTTCAAGCTGTCCAATATCTTTTTCTGGTTCATATCAAGACAGTACAGATGACATTGATGAGCTTTTAAAAGACATATCAGTTGATCAGCTGTTTGACCCATAAAGGACATTATAGAGACAGTGAGAGACTCTCTATATGATTATATCTATGTGATTATATACAAAGTTTAAATGTACAATTATTGCTTAATAATCAATCAAAATATTTCAAAGTCTAATACAACTATAATTGCCATAGAAACAGGCCTCTTATAAGTATCACCTCCTGGGTTGAACAAGTTGCATAATGTTGTTTACTGGACTTTATGGAATGTAAATGTTGAGAGTTTGTTGACTGTTGAGACCTGCACATGGAATGCTGTGGGACACCACAAAGTGTGGTATATCAGTTATATACCACAGTTTGCTGTGGTATATCATTTATATACAACAGTCTGAGCCTTTGATCTGAGGTGTGAAAGTGGTACATATATATATAATTATATATAATTTGTACATTTACTGATAAAATCAGAATGAGTTAAAGTATTTATAAAATCTGCTTCATCCTTTTCTTTTTCCTGTGGTAAAGAAAAAAATATAGGTTATAAAGCCCCAAAACTGGCCATAGGCCAGCTTTGGGGTATACAAATACAAAAAGAAGTGAAATCTAATCAAAAACAGCCAAGCTGTAAAAAAAGGAGTGCAGCCCTTGAAAAGGCTATGGTGAAAAAAAAGTGAAATCCAAGGTGGCGGTCAAGAAATGGCTGTGATGGTAAAAATTTTAATAACGACGATTCAGGTGAATTTTGTGCCAAGAACAAGTCGCACCAAATTCACCTGAATTGTCGTTATTAAAATTTTTACCATTAACCTACCATCACAGCCATTTCTTGGCCGCCACCTTGGATTTCACATCTTTTTTTTGCCATAGCCTTTTCAAGGGTCACACTCCTTTTTTTACAACTTGGCTGTTTTTGATTAGATCATAAATACATATAGCTAATGTCCATTGAATTTTGCAAATCGTCATATAGTACGATAGTACTGTATAGTAGGGACCACAAAGGTTTGGGCATGGCCCATGAAAAAACATCACCCAAAAACCAGCCTCACTTTTCCCTGACGACAGTGAAGCAGTATTGGTTATGTAAAACTAAGCCCCAACAAGCCTTCAGATTGACCCACAATGCTTTCAACAAGTTGCTATGAAAATATTAAATATTGGCTGACTGAGTAACTGACTGATTAAGTAACTAACTGATACCTTCAGACAAGCGTAACTTGATAACAGCTTAGGCTACAGGCTTGATTTTTTCACTGTTTGACATTGCTTCAGCCGGACACATGCCTTTTGGCATACCGCAGTACATACAATACATTCTTCATGGACTTACCGGTGTCCTCCTTTGTATCCCATTCATCTTTGCTGACAGCAAAAAGTGTCGATTTGGTGGTAGCGCGTGATGCCTCCTTTCATAACGGAAATCGTCCTGATTTTTCATAATGGCTACTTTGATTGCAGAAGTGCTTTTCAAACAGTTCTTAATTCGTAATGCTGTGTAACAGGTTGAACATAGCTGACAGTGAAGCTTAATGGATACTTAATTTAATAATTGATAGCTAGGGTGCACGGTGCCATTTCTTTCTTTTGATGCGGTATGTGTGGGGACCATAACACATTGTGCACAATAGTAAAATAATAAGGAGTGTTATATCCCTACTGTGCTCAAGACATCATAATGGAAATGCATAGTAGGGATATAATGGAAATGCACAGTTGTTTTACTGTGATTTAATATCGTGCACTACTCCAGCTTGTTTCAGTACTTTTTATCGATGTGCTATGGTCCCAACTCTAGTTGAAAATTCCAATTTTGTGTACTGAATTGTTGACTTTTTTGTAAAATAAAATTATTATGACTGGTGAACCTACTCTGGTTGAAAATTCCAATTTTCTGTGTACTTGTATTATATGAACAGTGGCGGGTCTAGGATTTTTGAAAGGGGGTTTCTGGGAGGTCTGTTATATTTCTCCATAAAGCGGCCAAAATATAACATTAGTATAGCTATGTAGCTAAACTATTGTGCTACCATTTAGACATCCTTACTTGCTCTTGCTCTCTTAGCTATCAAAGAAAGATAATTTTTCCTTGCTTTAAGTTCTCATCAAGGTCTTTTCTCTTTCGATTTCTCATTTTGAACTCACACAGAAGCAAACGCCAAAAGAATAACTATTGAGTGAGCAGATGAGCTGCTGTATAGTTGGCCTTAGAGATGAAAAAGAAGACATTCTGTAAGTTTTATAAACTATAAATGTTACTGTTATGATTAAGAGCTATTTACAACAGAAGAATGGCTTACTCTGCCAGCATCACTTTTACAAGTGAAATTCTGAAATAGGGTTTCTGTTGAAACTACCGAAACCCTTCTAGATCTGCCACTGATGAGTTCACCCTCATTATCTACAAGTTCATCCTCATTTTCACACTATAAGCACCTATGATGAAAATTTTGTAATATTTGGTATGCAATTATGTATGAATTAGCTAGTCTGCTAGCAATTTAAAGTTCTCCAATAGTTATAGTATTGAACATAATTAGATGTAAATATGCCGTCTTTCAAATGTAGCTATAATGCTATGTAGTTTGATGTTGGTCACACCAGGGGTAGTTCCCATGGTGGTTCCCGGATTACCAGACACCTCTACAACACTGACTACTACACCAAGATGACAATTGAGGCCTTCCCATTATGGGAACAAGTAGAAAAGGAGTCTGGAATAACTGTGTATAGGTAAGTTTGGTAAATACTCTAGTATAGAACATCAAGACACACGGTAGTGTGTCGTGCGGCCCAAGAAGCCGGCACGCTACACTGAGTATATTTACAGGAAGAAAGAAAATGTCATTTTCACACCTTTGTATCTCGGTGATCCCTCATCCGATTAGAACCACATTTGCTACAGAGTTGCCCGCCAGCCTGGGGAGTCTACATTCCAAATTTGAAGGAAATCGCTCCAGCCATTTCCGAGATACGAGCTGCCAAAGTTTCACTTTTTTTTCTTCGTTTTTTTTTTCTTCATGTTTTTGCACACTTGCAAAAATTGCTATAAAACGCAAACGCGTATTCCGAACGCCTTGAAATTTGGCACACAGAAAGGGAGTCCAAAGGCGAATCCTCGCATCACATTTGGTGCATATCCGATGAATGGGTCAGGAGTTATGACCGATTATTTGCGTAAAACAAGATCGATTTGTTGTCACGCCTACAGGGTAAACCGCTTCATGGAATGAGTCGAAAATTGCTATGTAGATGGAGTAACCATCGTAGGAGTGCCTTTTGGTGGTTTGAAAGGAATCGAGATAAAGACCATGGAGATATGACACAAAACCCAACCTGTGTCACAATTACGCGATCGATTTTTATGAATAAAAAAGTATTAGTTTTCATGCCTACTAGGCAAACCGCTTAGAGCAATGAGCTGTAAATCGGTGTATAGCTGGAATAATCTTCATAGAAAGTCCTTGCAGTAGTACAGAAGAATCGGATTACAAACCACTGAGTTATGATTCGAAAGCCAACTCCGTGTAGCAAAAGCGAGATCGAGATACTCTAATGGAACAGTCACCCTAATAGAGCATTCGGCTAATTTATTTACTCCATTATAGAATTGTATTACATTACAAGTTATTATGTAGGGAGTTCAGCTGCAAACAGTTAATCTTATAGACAGTTCAGCAAGAAGCAAGTCACCCTGCATGTGGAGAGTTAAGCAAATATATCACTGTAGAGATTCAGAACATTACAAGTTACACTGAAGAGAGTTCAGCTATAAACAAGTCATGCACCCTGTAGAGAATTCAGCTGCAATTAAGCCACTCTCTAGAGAATTCAGCTACAAACAAATTACCCTGTAGAGAGATCAGATAAAAGAAGTTACGTTGTAGACAGTTCAGCTACAAACAATTCACCCTGTACAGAGATCGGTTAGAAGCAGTTTCCTTTTAGAGAGTTCAGCTACAAACAAATCATCCTGTAGAAAGATCAGCTAGATTAATTCACCTTGTAGAGATTTCAGCTACAAAGAAACCACCATGTAGAGAGTTCAGCTGCAAACAAGTCACCCTGTAGAAAATTCAGCTACAAACAAATCACCCTGTAGAAAGATCAGCTAGAAGAAGTTACGTTGTAGAGAGTTCAGCTACAAAGAAACCATTCTGTAAAGAGCTCAGCTGCAAACAAATCACCTGTACAGAATTCGGCTACAAACAAATCACCCTGTAGAGAGATCAGCTAGAAGAAGTTACCTTGTAGACAGTTCAGCAACAAACAATTCATTCTGTACAGAGATCAGTTAGAAGAAGTTTCCTTGTAGAAAGTTCAGCTACAAACAAATCACCCTGTAGAAAGATCAGCTAGAAGAATTCACCTTGTAGAGATTTCAGCTACAAAGAAACCACCATGTAGAGAGTTCAGCTGCAAACAAGTCACCCTGTAGAAAATTCAGCTACAAAAAAATCACCCTATAGAAGGATCAGCTAGAAGAAGTTATGTTGTAGAGAGTTCAGCTACAAAGAAACCATTCTGTAAAGAGCTCAGCTGCAAACAAATCACCTGTACAGAATTCAGCTACAAACAAATCACCCTGTAGAGAGATCAGCTAGAAGAAGTTACCTTGTAGATATTTCAGCTAACCTGTAGAGAGATCAGCTAGAAGAAGAGTTATCTTGTAGATAGTTCAGCTGCAAACAGTTCACCCTGTAGAGAGATCAGCTAGAAGAAGTCACCTTGTAGATAGTTCAGCTACAAACAAATCACCCTGTAGAGAGATCAGCTGGAAGAAGAGTTATAGTTCAGCTGCAAGCAATTCACCCTGTAGAGAGATCAGCTGGAAGAAGTCACCTTGTAGAGTGCTAAGTTACAAAGAAACCACCATGCAGAGAGTTCTGTAATAAATATAGCTATGTATTATATATATAACTTGTACATTTACTGATAAATTTAGAAATATTTAAAGTAGTTAACATCTGCTTCATCTTTTCTTCTTCCTGTGGTAAAGAAAAAACGATAGGTTAAAAAAGCCCCAAAGCCAGGGTATACAAATACAAAAAGAAGTGAAATCTAATCCAAAACAGCCAAGCTGTAAAAAAAGTGTGCGGCCCTCAAAAAGGCTATGGTGAAAAAAGATGTGAAATCCAAGGTGGCAGCCAAGAAATGGCTGTGATAGTAGGTAATGGTAAAAATTTTAATAACGACAATTCAGGTGAATTTTGTGCCAAGACCAAGCGGCACCAAATTCACCTGAATTGTCGTTATTAAAAATTTTACCATTAACCTACCATCACAGCCATTTCTTGGCTGCCACCTTGGATTTCACATCTTTTTTCACCATAACCTTTTTGAGAGCCGCACACTTTTTTACAGCTTGGCTGTTTTGGATTAGATATAAATTACTGATAGGTTTTGGACTAATACTTATATATTTTAAGGTGAATACCGTGAGGGAATGGCTTGTTTACTTTCTAAAAAACATTTTTATTAGTGCTGAAACAAATACTATAAACACTAAAGATTTTAGTCTTTAAATTGGTTATTGAGTACTTGTTAAGATCATGTGACCCATTTATCTATCAGCTCACATGATGCATTTTTCATCGAGAATTGACACCATGGAGGCTGTGGAATTTTGATTTATGGAATTTGATGCACTTTGCTTGTCAGGAATATTTACACTGGTACTTTAATACACTGTGTGTATCATTGCTGTTACCTATGGAAATTATGAATGATTCTCATGGTAGTCAGCACTGAAGCCTCCCACGAATCAATACCTACATAGTGGTGGAGAAAGAAATGGGTGATAAAACTAAGGACATGATGCCTGAATTGTAGCTGTTGCGGTTGGCAAAAAAGCACATCATAGGCCTACATGATGCTGAGCAATGAAAATGTTAAGCCTGTATAGCTTTAACCAAAGTCAAGTTATGCATGGATGAAGGCAACAGTCAGTCAGGCAGTTTGTCAGTCATTAGAATATTTAGTTTTAAATGCATAGAAATATGTTGGAAGGTGTTATGGTTGCTCTGGGTTTGATTATGCCTGAGCAATACTGCCAAGCTGTTGTGAAAGACTTTAGGGTGATACTTTGTAGCAGGAAAGTAAAACCTTCATGACCCCTACTATACAGAGTATGTCAATTTATTGGTCTTTCCAACATAATTGGAATATAGAAAGACTGGAATTGCTCGATTTGGTCCAAAAGGCTCCAAGAAATTAAGCACACTAGTCACTAACATGCACAAGTGTGGTCTACCAGTTAGTGTACTGGATGCCAAGGAGATGAAACAAAGATATCCTCACCTTAACCTACCTGATAACTTTGAGTGTGTTTATGAAGAAGATGCTGGAATATTAGGTGCCAGTAAAGCAGTGACTGCCCTACAGGTAAAGTCATTTGGTCAAGATATAAAATCTATTAAATCAATTGACTCTTAGATTGACAGCATTGCAATGGTAGCTATATATAGGTATTCATGTCTTTCCAGGTATCACTCTATAAGACCAAATTGAAAAAGTGTACTGCATACTGGTCTTTCCAATTTATTACTATTGTGTTGGTCATTGTATTAGTATTGTAGCATATACATAGATATGCCAAACTATACTCCACAAAAGCATACCAAATTGCTGCAAAATGATCAAAATGCAGTTATAATACTCAAACTGCCAAACAGAGTAGCAACTCTGCTTCTGTTTATGTCAGAATTAATCACCAATTTTTATGTACCCAATAATAATTTTATTAATATGAACAGTGAACAATCATTCAGTAACATGGTAGGAGAGCACAGATTTGAGAAAGTTGACGGTGGATCCATAATATTTTATCAGTTTTGCTTCCTTCTGGTAGAATGTGTTCATCAAGAAGGGAGGAAAACTACTTGACTGTCATCCAATAACTGATATCATTCCTGGAGATATTGTTGTGTTAAAGAGCAGTAAAGGAGATATTAAGGCAAAGAAAATTATTATTACTGTGGGTAAGATGCCAAACATATTTAATATATGCATGTTTGCTCTTGTACAGTAGATTATAAAAAGCACTCATTGTAAATTGGCAATTTGTTATAGCAGTCATTACTGAAATGATGAACATCATCTACATAGAACAGTCAGTTATTTATTGAATTTTAAATCAGTTAAGTATCTTTCATGATCACTGTTTCAGCCCATTTTAATGCAAACTTCTTGTATGACATGCTGTTTTGAATCCAGCTGTGGAAACTTGTATTCAGATTTACCTGTAACCTTGATGGACTTTATTGTATGCTTAGGTTGCGTACCATGCATTAAACACTGAATTATAGCTTCCACATTTGAACCAACTCAACTATCTCTAAACATTCATACCGTCATCTCTAAAACTGGCTGAAATGTGTAGATTTTGATATACTTTGGTGGATCAAATGCTAATTATGCTGTTTTCTATATCAAGTTTAATAGTTTGCAACATATAAAACTGATTTTCTGTGCTGATGCTTGAAATATTTTTTTTTGTGAGAGCCATATTTAAAGTGTTACTATATATGTATTTATACCAGGTCCATGGGCTAAGAAGGTACTGAAGCCACTTGGGTTGGATCTTCCACTGAGAACTGTTAGGAAGGAACAATTGTACTGGAAGATCACTCCATTACCTGATAATGGTGGGAGAGGATTTGATATTGTTGTCATTGCAGACGATGATGATGAACATGATGGATTCTATGTGATCCCAGAATATGAGTACCCCGGTTTAGTGAAGGTAATGTAGTTAGTATATGTGTTCTGTTCTGTACATGATTTCTTTTTGAAGACAAAATAATTCATGTAGATTTTGAAGTAGATTTAAGATCAATAAGCATGTTGAAGTAGGTCTGAGTGATGAGACTATATGCAAGGCTTGCTCTATTATGCGTAATATCTACACAGTACAAATTATTTACAATCCTGCCTCGATGCTGAAAGTTGGTTTGTTTAATGTGCCCTATATATTTATTGGTGACCTAACAACCCTCGCAACTTCTTTGTTACCTTTTTGTGTGCTGTACCATATTTGAGGAACCTAGATGTGTATTGAAAATAAAAAAATGCATCATGATTATTGGTTTCTTCTCCCTTCTTTACCCTACTACACATTCCATTAGTTGGTGTATGTTTACTTTACAGTTTTCACAGAGAATGTCAACAATCTTTACTCAACACCCCTGTATTTAAGCAGCCATAGAAGACAAGCAAACAGCATATAGAACCTTGTTAAACTGCCCATTAGTCCCAGGTGTGACCATTTTGTGCAGCAAAGTGTTGCTTTGATGCAACAAGAAGTGTGCACAATCGACAAAGAAACAATTAATGCTGTTGTATGGACTGTCATAAACAGATTGCTTTTTAATTAGCTCTATTCTATTTGCAACACTTCTGGGTATATCATGAGCTGTGGTAATCCTTGTCAACTACAGGTAAACTACAGATCTCATCATGGTGGAGTTGAAATAGACCCTGATGCTAGAGATGCTGACACTAATCAAAAGGGAATAGAAGAGACAAAGAAGTTTATCTCACGTTATCTGACAGGAGTCAGTACTACCATCAGCATAGTGGAGCCTTGTATAGTGACGGTCAGTAATTTTTACATACAAATATGCAAATATATACGTGTTTTACTACCATACAGTATGGTAATACTGCATTGTAGGGATCAAGCTTTCTTGCCCAAGAATATCACCCAAAAACCAGCCTCACTTTTCCTTATATACAGTTTAACAGTATGGCAGTATTGGCTAGGCATAGCCAAGTCCATAATATTATAAAGTCTTCAGGTCAACCCTAAACCATTCCAACAAGGTTTTGTGATCTTTTTATTTAACTGAATCTTCTGCTAACTGACTGACTAACTGACTGACTGTGCATGCTTGACTGATACCTCCAACCAATTGTGGATAAGACTATGGGCTTGATTTCTTCACTGTTTGACTTTGCTTCAGTCCGAGATGTGCCTTTTTAACCACTGCGGCAGCTTCAATACACACATCATGGAGCTACCTTTGTCCTTCTTTTAGTTTCATTTCTTTCTCCACTACCATGTATTTTTGGCGGAAACTCGCAGCATGGCTTCAGTTTCAAAGTGTGACTGGATTGATTCCAAAGACACTTCTTGTACTGTTCTTCGTTTGTAATGCTGGTGGAGCAAAATGACTACTTTGCAATTGATAGTCAGGGGGCATGCATTCAAACATAATTTCCATAGTGATTGGATTGATTGCAGAGGTGGTGCTTCTCATACTGTTCTTTATTTAGTGGGTGGAACATAGCTGGAAAAGAAGTGGAATGGTGACTGCATTTCAGTCATTGATAATTGCATGGGGCATGCAATTGACATGTGCGTCTGGCGTCATTCTTTCCTTTGATGTAGAATGCAATATGATGTTAATGAATTATTATGTTACTGCAACAAACAAATGTAAGAAAAATTCGAAATTTTGCACATGAGTAGGGATCACAGAAAACAAGTTGATGTGCTACTTCTAATAATCAGCTAGATGCCAAACAGCTAGTTATATAGCTGGAATTAAACAACAATGTAATATCATACAGTACGATGGTACTGTATAGTAGGGACCACAAAGGAGTAGGCGTGGCCCACGAAATAACATCACCCAAAAACCAGCCTCAATTTTCCCTGACAACGATGAGGCAGTATTGGTTAGGTAAAACTAAGCCCAAACAAGCTTTCAGATTGACCTGAAATGCTTTCAACAAGTTGCTACAGAATTTTAAAAATAATTATTTAACGGAGTTTTCTATTGACTGAGTAACTGACTGACTGATGCCTTCAGACAAGCGTAACTTGATAACGGCTCAGGCTACGGGCTAGATTTTTTCACTATTCAATGTTGCTTTGGCCCGAGAGGTGCCTTTTGGCACACTGGAGTACATAGAATGCATTCTTCGTGGACTTACCAGTGTCCTCCTTTATGTCCCATTCATCTTTGCTGACAGCGAAAAGTGCCCATTTGGCAATAACACGTGATGGCTTCCCTTCACGTAACAGAAATCGTCTGTATTTTTCGTAGTGGCTATTTTGATTGCAGAGATGCTTTTCGAACAGTTCTTGATTCGTACTGCTGTGTAACAGGTTGAACATAGCCGACAGCAAAGCGTAATGGATACTTCACTTTTCAAATGATAATTGATATAACTGGGGCACACGGCACCATTTCTTTCGGTATGCATGGATTGTAGAGGTGCTTTTCGAACAGTTCTTGATCCGAAATGCTGTGTAACGGGTTGAACATAGCTGACAACAAAGCGTAATGGATACTTAACTTTTCAGATGATAATTGATATAGCTGGGGTGCGCGGCGCCATTTCAGATGTGGTATGCGTGGGTTCACCAGTCATAATAATTATTTACAAAAAAGTTAACAAACAAGTGCACAGAAAAAATTGGAATTTTCAGCTAGAATAAGGACCATAGCATATTGATAAAAAGTACTGAAACAAGCTGGAGTAGTGCACGATATTAAATCACAGTAAAACAATAAGAAGAGTTATATATCCCTACTGTGCTCAAGATACCATAATGGAAATGCATAGTAGGGATATAACACTTCTTATTGTTTTACTGTGATTTAATATCGTGCACTACTCCAGCTTGTTTCAGTACTTTTTATCGATGTGCTATGGTCCCTACTCTAATTGAAAATTCCAAATTTTTATTTTTCTGTGTACTTGTTAATATAGGTTTCTGTTTTGTAATAATGCAATTATGCATACAGAATGGTCTATTTAATAGTTATTGTAATTTTATATTTTGTAATTGATGAATTATTCTAATTACATTGCTATGCGTTGCTAAGGAAGGGCTATTTGAACAAACCGCTTTAAACAATGTATTGTACACACCGACGTATCTTCTCAACTGTTTTATGATTTCTTTTTTACCTGCAATTTCTCTCTACAAACCCTCAACTCATTTTTTGTTCGTGTATGTAAGAGGCATGTCCCTTTCAAGTCAAAGATATACACTATTTCTATGATAGTAGCCTAAGAGGCGTAAAACTTTTTCCAAACATATTCTTGTCCTCCAATATACTCAAATGTAGCTTGTGTATAATTATTTGGTTGTCTGCTAGCTATATATTATATTTTTGATTGTATATAATTATGTATACTGTGATGTGATGATATAATTGTTTGTACTGTATGTATATACCATTATACCGTATTGCCTCAAATAGTGGCTGATTTCGAATGGTGGCCTGGTCTTGAATAATGACTTGGGTAAAAAGTTGCCTACACATTTATTTCACTGAAGTAGCTTTTCATTCAGGTGACTGGGTCTGGGTGAAAGTTGCTTGAAAGAAATAAAAGCCCGGGCCACTATTTGAGACAATATAGTATGTAGGTATTGTATAATTTTAATCATTGACAATAACAAGATCAATAATGAATTTGCGGCTTTATATATGTATATGCATTTGTATGATACTGTTGTTGTGGGTTTACCGTGTTACTAATCTTGACCTTCCTACAGAAAACACCTGATAGAGATTTTATCATTGATAAACACCCACAATACAACAATATTGTAATTGGAGTAGGATTCTCAGGTTAGCTCGAAGTGTTGGACTATCTGTAGTGTCCGCTGAGTACACTATAGTTACTTGTCCATCATTATCCATTGTGACAGACCATGTATTGTCCATCCCCTACAGGTCATGGGTTCAAGTTGGCTCCAGTTGTGGGAAAGATACTCTGTGAAATGACAATGGATCTACCACTATCATATGATATTACTCCATTTGCTTTGAATAGATTTGTAAATTAATTTTCTACCTATACCATTAACTCGTTTCGTCTTATCATGTCAATTAGCTTAAGTATGAATTTGTATTTGGTTTGTCTGTGTAACTATTGATTGAATTAACTCACTTGTCACAGTATCTGTGTGCACATATGCTTATACATCCCAGACCTTAGACTATATCAACAATTTTCTTACTGTCTCATGAAAGGTATCATAAGACAATTTCCACCAGTGTAAACTGGTTTAGGTCTTGCAATTAAAAGCTATAGAGGTATAGGTGAAGAAATGTGATATTCACGAAATTACTCCCCAAAAATTTCAACCTGTAGAATATATCAAAGAACCACCAAACCTAATTTATCTTTCTTTATACAACAGGAATAGTGATTATTTTGTACACAAAATTTCACGCTCTCAGATGATGCGTGGGTTCCTTCCCATACTTGGCATACTGTATATTCCAGGCCTATAGCCAATTAAGATACATATTTATTGGGAACGTCTTCGTTAATATACTGTAAATATGAAAGAAAGTCCAATTTCTTCAATAAATTTTGGAGTGTTTTGATTTTTAATTCAAGATGGTAACAAGTTTTTCACATATGACATAGTTTGAATCTTTCAATCCCAGTTTCCCTGATTGCTTGAAGTGGCTACTTGAGAATGTCCAATACCATCTTGTAACAGGATGAGGAAGGGAGATAACACTTACCATCAGCAGAAATGCCAAGAATTTCTTCATACGAGCATGATTATCATGAGAATTATTGCCAGCTGTATAGCAATAAATTGTTCAAATGAAATAATTATGACCAGGGAAAAAGAGAAAATGGAACAAGAAGAAATGCTTAAAACTGTCAACATAGTTTTCAGAGCATCAAGAGCTACTTAAGAGCTTTGAGGAGCAAAGCATCACAGCAGCAAGGTCACTGCAAGAAATCTGTTGATAGTCAGTTTTCAATAGGAAATCAAAAGTGTTCAGCAACAACTGCAGCACCAGACCAGTTATTCTGAAGAATGAGATGAAGTTTATCAGCAACTAGCAGCAAAACGAGCTATGGAGAACGAAGAAAGCAGAAAACTAACATATGCTTAAAGAACAAAGTGACACAATGGAACGAATGACACAAACTCATGATAAACAAGTAGCAGAAGAAAGACAACTACTATGCAGCTGCAAAACCAGACTGTTGTAGAGTGATGCACTGCATGCATGAAATTCAAACAGAGAGCTAAGGGTAGAGATGAGACATGCAGTTAGTTATCACAAGTCTGAGATGATAACTTTGTGACAGGCATAGTAAAAGGAGTACGTAAAGTAGCCAAAGGAGTAGGTGAAGCAGCTGGAGATATTGTGTGTATTTTAAAACTGATTGGACTATCAGAGTATACACATATCAGTTATGTGAAAGTTGTGTTTCAGCAGCTATTAGTATTTTGATAGCAATAGCTATACATAAATTTCTAATGTGTGCTGCCCTAAATTCTATAGTACTATAATGTAATAGTTATAATTATTTACATAACATTTATCTTATTGTGACCAAATGAATGTAAGCCACTATGTGGGGTAGGTATATATAACTCATAAACTGTACTGCTTGTACGTGTCCTGACCTTCCACTGTATATATGACTGGATTTTGGAAAAACGATCCAAATCGCACGGTTTTAAAGAATTCAAGCCAGCATAACTCTCCAAGGATAGCAAGCACGCGTATGAAATTTACACTAAAGGTGCATCACTCTGTTACCTTTCAGTCCATTTCCAGTACTTGTAGCTGCTTGTAGAGTTTCCCACCAAATAAGATAGAAAATCTGAACTGTTGGACGAGCGTAGTATCACGAGTGCTCACAAAGGGGAGGGTGGGGTGGTGGGGTGGTGGGGTGGTGGGGTAAGGGGCGGCGGGGTAGGGTGGGGCGGGGCGGGGGGCGGCGGGGTGGGGTGCGGTGGGGCGGGAAAGGGCTAGACCTCAAAATGGAGGCAGATCACAATTGGAGTCCAGAGACGAGATTACAGGGCTGTGCTGGCCCCTTAGTGGTTGATATGCAGCAAAATCCACAGAAAAAACATCTGGCCAACATTGTCAGGCTGTCCACCAGTAAGTCACCGATTCTTGCCAAGCCAGGTCCTTCAGAAGGCCTAAAACCGCCATTCGAGCTCTACACACCCCCCAGAAAAGACGTCTGTTGAAACCAGCCTTGAGTAGTTTGAGTGGTACTGAGTGTCAAAACTACTAGTACAATAGTGTAGCTATCCACTGGTGGTGTTAGTTTGATTTGCCTGATGTGTGATTTGGATCGGTTTTGTAAAATCTGGTCGCATATGCTCTATCCTTCCGCCCAACGTGCATGGTGTACATGACATTTTTTATGCATGCCAGGTGTATTGGTTTTCTTTAATCATGCACTCTTAATAAGCTAGGAAATTTATAATTACCCTGCATTTTTACCTTTCTGTCTTTTTAACATGCTGCACAATGACCCTTCTTGATTACTTACATGACAACACAAATACCTAGCACATTATGGCATGCAGTCCTTCCACCACTCTTCCATCTGTAACATTACAGCATGTACTAGCTAGTACTTCACAAACATCTACAGATCATGGCATCTACAGACCATACTAAACTGACACAAAACAAACAATATATTTGGGGGAAATTAGGCAGCTGGTTGAAGCAAACTTACTGTGTCACTGACATTGTGTGCATGTTGTAGTGCTCAAGACAGTTTCGATAGTGAATGATGTATAAATTAGATGTACGTCATGCATTCACCTTAACCCCAAGTGACGATAACACACACATTTGCCTATCAATTTCATTATTGTTTTACATATATTTATTCTAGCAGCTAACTACGCCTGTTGTTTACCCTAGCAGCTATATGTAACTGATCCTCTAACAGCTAGAGGGTGGGTGGGTGGGTGGGTAATTGTTTCCAGTGACTATTCTCCCTTTCTATAACACTAAACACTGCCATTGCTGAGTAGTAAATGCAGGAAATCTAACAACATGTTAAATGAAATTTCCAATGTTTTAGGAAATGTCACATGTGACATTTATGGTATACAAGTTTACTCCAGGTTTGATATAGTAAATTCAACACTGACATTTCCTGTACATTTCCATGATGATTTTTGGTCCGGAAATGTCACCTTTTTTTTCTTGTGTTAGCTAGTTTTATATGTATATACCTAATGTATAACAGGTATAGCCCATCAATTCATAGGCCATCAATGTGGGTCCCTGGTGGGATAGTTAACAAAACATTCTTGACTGCTCTATTAGAGTATTTTAATACAACTGACTGTTCGAAAATGCTGCAAAGACACATTGTGCTGTAAAATCCTACCTAATCCAACCTGTGTAATTGCATGATGACCTTTAATATTAGGGCATTTTCTGTGGGTCGTTCCCACTCCCAATTTCCATTCCATTCCCGTCCCGTTTTCCTCGAATTCTACTTATACCCTTGTATTTGGGTGGGAGTAATATGCGTGCATCACAGGTGTACTGGTTAAGCTGAAGTGGCTCCAAGAGGAGTCCCCATGACTGTTCATATAGTCCTTAGTCTCCTCATTGGAGCTATGTACCTACACATACTTCAGCTGCCACATGCTCATCATGTGACTTTTTCCTGAGGTTGCAGGTAAAACCTCAGGTAAAACTCCTGCACCTATACGTAGGCAGAGAGAGAACTATCATTAGTAATATGACGATACATACAATACATTATTAGTCCTTGGTCTCGTGCGACCACAATCAGATCAAGCAAAATGAGATATTGTGGGCACGGCAAGGAGTGTGTACATGTAAAATTTTTTTTAAAAGACTAACAACAGCAACAACAATAATTATAAGACAAAAATTAAGTTAAGTGCTCGGTTGACCAATCACTACAATTTCTGGCCAAGAAAATTTTTTGCAAACATGTCATACATTGACAAGCAGCATTGTCGAGGATCTTTCGGATGGAAGATTTGGTGGTTACACTAAATTGTACAAAGTCAATAAAGTTCTTGATGTTCTGAATGGAAGAATGTAAGTAGTGACCTAGCACACTAATTTCAATAGTTTCATAATAGTTTGGGATCTGTAAGTGATCAAATTCCGCAAGCAGTTGATGATACTCAGCCTTGTTTTGTTTTCTAGACCTAGCAGATTGAATGTTGTGTTGTGAGTCTAGAGGGCAGGTTAAGCAACAGAGGGTTTGCCTGAGTTATATACTACGATATCTGGCCTGTAAGGCGTGATCATTAAGGTAGATGGAATAGTGGCTTGAGGTGCTTCAGTAGCTCATAAACCCTGAAGGTCAGCAAAAACATGGATAGATGGATTGTCACTAAACATTTCTTTGAGTTTAGAGGCCAGAAGGTGAAGAACTTGATCGTGACAGTATGTATATCTCTGTTGTGTTAAGACAACAGGACAGCCTCCTAGGATGTGAGCTGTGGTAGGACGAGTGGTAGGACGAGTTGAGTCACACAATGTACCACTCTTATCAACCACCAAGAGGGCCAGCCATGCAAATACCAAAGTATTTCTTGCCACAGACCTCCACCACCAGACAATTCCACCAATTACATTTCATATTGTCAACAACTAACACCTCACACTACCAACACAGGATGGTTGGTTGGCTAAGAAAAGCAACAACTGGTTAATACGACTAGCTATATAGTTAGGTGGCTTAGCAACAAAATGTGGACACAACTGACAAAAGCACCTTTTTTTTCTGTGAGTTCCTTACCACATTAGATTAAAATTTTTGATAGGATCCACCTCAGGAATGCATGCTGGGAAGCCATCCAAGGCTCGGAAATATGCCTTTTTGCAATTTTGGCATTTAAAATAGTAATTTGAAACTTCAGAATAACCTAGAGTATTTCAAGTGACACTAAATTATAAAGGATGTCATTAAGTCTATTTTTTGTGTTTTATTCACAATTACTCTATTAGAGCAGTCGGGTAGTCCTGTAACACAGAGATAAACACATCTCCACTCTGCCTTTTACATTCACTTGAACCACAATCACTTAAAGCATGCAATAATCCACTAAACCACCATCACAAGTATCCCTAGGCTGTGTTATGCTGTGCTATGTTGTGCAGTGCATATGCACTCTCCTCAAGCATGTACGTATTTTGACAGATGGAATCTTTAGATTAGCTCACTCTGAAGTGTACAATTGCTGGCGTAGGGGCCCAGATCTAGGAGTGTAGAAATTTAACCATGTACTTGCTTATAATAGGAGAAGCTAGTAGAGTACATTTCATCAATTGTTTACTTATGATACAACAAGCGTACCATAACAAAAATAAAAATAGCAAGGAAAAGAACTAAGCTCTTCTGAAAACTAATCAGTACTGCATGGTCAAAATTATATTTGTAGGACTGATTTATTGAATGTGGGAATTTGAAAGAATAATACTACTAGAACAGTCATCTATAAAGTTCTGCTTCACAGTAATAAAATTACCATGACCACTGTGCTAATTGAACTCTTCTTTGCATGTGATTTCAGTACAGCTATCTTACCCAATATTATATGCATACAATTGTGCCAAACATGTCATAGTTGAAATTCTACACTTTTGATTAACTGATCATGATCGACGACATATTGCAATTCTGTGTTCTTTACATCCTAACCTAGCATGTCAAAGCTAACTATGTGTAATCTTTGGTTGCTAAGTTTCACAGCAATGGTGAATGTAAACATGCAATACTAAAAGTTATTTTTCACTGCTACAATTTGATCTTAAAATTGCAATACTTCATCAGATTGCATCATATGTCTGAAACATCTTTAAAACTATAGCATTTGATATATACATACCTGCATGTCCAGTCAAGCTCTGGTAGCAAGGCAATTATATTTACATGTATGTAGTTAGTCATTTATACTCTACCATTGCATAATGAAAGCTGTTTGGAAATTCATGAAAAAAAATCCATGCATGGTGACTGCATCCCATGGTTATACTGTACTTAAACCACACTTTGCTCTCACAAACCCTGGTGAAATCTTATATATTATATCCACTACTACAGATAGGCATTTTTAGCAATAATTCAGCTTGAGACTTGAGTAAAGGAATTATATCTTACATGGTATACAGCTGTTTTGCTGGGGTAATGGTATGAAGGACCCTATTGTTGTGGTCATGCATGTGATTTCAGCATAAACACAAAATCATGCATGCAGCACTAACACATATTTTCATACTAAATAACAAGAGCTGGTGTAGTATAAGCTGGTAAGCTATCAAGCTATAGCTACTTCGCAAACAAGCATAAAATGAATTCTGTATAAGATGTGACATCCAGTGTTTATTTATTTATTTATTAAGGTTTTACAGCACAACTGAAGGTCTGTAGGACACCTGATCGTACAGCCTGTTTAAAGTTGTTACATAAAGTGTGTTTGAAAAGGCGAAGAAAGGAGAAAAATCCATGACTGGACCTGGGCAGCCTCGAACCTGCAGCCATCCGATTAATGCTTGAACAGGCTGTAGGACCAGGTGTCCTATAGACCTTCAGCACTTGTGCTGTAAAGCCTTAATAAATAAATAAAATAAAACGTATTATGTAAGAGATATTCATTTATATACCACAAACTAATCACTGCAAATATTACAGTGTATATTCATTTCCATAGTGAGCAACTACAGAGAAATTTCTCTATACAGTTTGTGGATCATACAAGCTGTATACGGTGTAAACTATAGGTGACCGGATTTGTGAAAAGGCACACATTTTAAATACCAGCAAACAAAATGATGTAACACTTGACTCCTTATACTGATTAACTTGCTCTTAGCTAGTACCAGAATGCAGCCCCATGGAAAATGTCAGGCTATTATTATATGCCATGATCAAAAAGTTATGAAGCTTCAAAATTCAAAAAATGGGTCAAATTTTGTGTGTGGAAAAGGTACCTTTTCGCAGATCCAGTAACAGTCAGTATGAATGAAAAACTTACTTGTCAGCATTGAATATAGCTTGTGAGAGCAATATTACTGTTTATCAGCTCTTGGTTTAATCTTCAACCCTGCATTTCTCTTGCACGAAATAGAGCAAAACTAGCACTTATATGGCTTGCCGATTTTGAAAATTCTTTAGCTACATAACTATAAATGCTTTTATGGAAAGGCCCTTTTTAGAATAAAATGGATCCTATCAAAAAATTGAAGTTAAGGTTGTACTACATATGTGGAGAAAGTTTGGTGCTTTTGTCACTTGTGTCCACATTAGTTTTAAATTTGGCTTTAAGCAACCTAACTAATAGTGTGCAAAGCACACTCAGCATGCAGAGCATGCTCTATCTAGGGGGGGTCCCCCCAAAATTTTTTTTGCTAATTTAGCCTATTCAGTATTAAAATTTGGTACTATTTTTGACTGAAAAATGATGCCACTTTGTTTAAGGGATTAACAATGCTTTCACAATGCTTTTACAATGCTTGTAAAGCATTGTGATTCACCTAAGTGTATAATAATGATGAAATGACACCATTATTCCAGAACAGTTGTAATACTAGCTGTCATATAAAGGCACAAGCCAGTAACTAAAAAATATATTCTTTACATAAAGAACAGGAAGGAGAAGGATGCAGCTATACATGATCAATACTTACCAATAATTTTGTGTTTGAAATACCTTAATTTAACAGTACATTAAATTTAGTAATTTTAAAGTTTGGTTTTTTGCTAATTGACTACATCAATTCACAAAGTAATAAAATTTATATAGTGGTAAATTCATCAATATACAAGACTGCTAAATTTAGTGTATTGCTTGGCTTAAGGTATAGCTAGTGTGCTTTACAGTCTCATGGCTCAAACTATAACATCCAAACAGTAACAATGAAGAGAGGGGCTTAAGAGGGCAAGTATACACTCACCATGCAATGTGTAGAGCATGCATACATAGAATTTTCCAGCTAAGGGGTCTGAGGTGATGCTTCCTCTGGAAATTTTTGAAATATAGCTATCACAAAATTGAATCTGGAAGCTATTTTTAATCAAATACTCTATTGTACTGAAAGACTGTGGGGGTACAAGATGGATGAGTTCAGTTATAAGCAAATTTAGAAAAACAGAACTACACCTTTAAATGCTATTGGATTATAAGCCAATACATAATAGTGGATTGTCAAAGACATACACAGGATTGGATCTTAAGGTCACTGTAGAGATTTAAAATGCACACAAAAATAGCTTCAATTTTGTTGTATATATAGCCACAGACTGTTCTGTTACTATTTCAATCTCACTTTTTCAACTATATGGCCCCATCACCATATTAATTTTTTACAACCAGAGTCCAAAGTCACTTACATATACAACTAGTTTTTGGCCACAACTAACCCCTTATAGCGTGACAGCTTAAATGCTGTGGCATCATTTGAGTTTATAAAACTGAACTTCAAGGGGTTTGGGAGTGCAAACCCTGTATGACACTAAATTTTATTAGCTTCAATTGATGCTAGATTCAGATAAATGCAGCATGGAACTTTGGTACTGATAAAGCAAAAGCAAACAGTTCTACTACAACCTTGTTAACTGTATATACATGCTGAGAAATTAACTGTTTTACTTAAGCATGTTAATTGTAGCAACAACTGAAAATACTCACTATAATATTAAACAATGTAGCAACAACTGAAAATACCCACTATAATATTAAACTATTTGACAGAAATTGTTCTCAGAAAGTGATTAGTATATGGCAGGGTGTTTGGAGCAATGGTAAGATAGCACTGCACAGGTCAAGAAAACACACTGGCAACTTCTTGAAAAAAAAACATTATGATGGACTGTTCTATTAGAGTATTTCGATTTTTAGCACAGCTTTTAGGTTAAGTCTCACACCAAGAATAATTTCAACCTCTCTTAGTAATCAGTTCTAAATAAAGATTAGCCATTCTCCCTTCTCTTTCCATCTTTTCATTGCCCATGCATACGTATACTGAAGATGCAATTGCATCTATACTACAAATTCTAGAAGCTTCCTAGCTTGCACTTGGTAAAATTTTGGAGGGGGGTGCTTCAGCACTCCAAGCACCCCCTTAAATCCACCCTTGCAACAATGTTTTTTCTACAGAACTGTTAAAGAATGGAATGAGCTGCCACCTTCTAGTTATGATGAACTTCAGTTTAGCTGAGTACAACTTTAGTCAATTTTTATATATTTTCTACATTGCTGTCTTTCCAATATATTATAATCATAATTATATGCTATACTGATAGTTTAAATTTTATGGTTTCAAGGGAGTAGCCAACTTTCAATGTTGATTGCTTAGCTTGTTTATATATACCTAATCTATTGCCCATCAATTCACAGGTGTCCCTGGTGGGAAAGGTAACAAAACATTTTTGACTGCTCTATTAGAGTATTTTACTACAGACGGTGACTGCTCTATTTATTGTTATTTTTACTGCTCTATAGAGTGTTCCACTTAAGGATTCCGAATCTTTTCCTCCTGTTGACTCTTATGTGTATGTAAAATGGACAGAAGTTGGTGAGGAACCTCCTGGATGGTACAAGGCACGAATTGATCAATATTTTCTAGCCAGTTCTTGTAAAATTGTTTATGATGATTGTGATGACCATGTGGTCTCTGAAGTCATTGATTTACATACAGTGGAGTGGAAACCATGTTCTAAAAGAGCCAGGAAGTTTGTTTCCTTTGATGGAAAGCCTGCATTCACTAAAGTCAACTGGAAACCATCGATTAAGTTTGTTGACTCGATGGAGCACTCACTCAAAGGATACGCCGATGATGTCACCCTAATATCCTGTGATATCGATGTTCATAAGTCTGTATTGCAAACAATTGACCTGAGAGCAGCAGATTTAGACTTGACTTTTAAACCATCTAAATGTATTTCTTTTCTGTTTGACGGCACCAAAGTTGTTCAGAAAGGTTTGCCACTATCCAAAGGTTCAACCAGACCTATAACAGAAGGACAGACCAAATATTTGGGAAAATTGTTTGATGTCTCTCTAAGTGCTACGAAGAAAGCTGCGAGCAAGCGTTTGATAAATCGTCTTACTGATCTTCTTACTGCAACCGACTCACTCCCCATCCGTGGTGAGTATAAGCTATGGATTTACAGAAACTATATAATATCCTTGCTCAGGTTTCATTTACGTGTTGATGCTGTCTCTAATGGATCCATCTCTAAGTCAGAATCTATTGCTACTCGGTTTCTAAAGAAATGGCTTAATTTGCCTCGAAGTGCCACACGTGTTATTCTTTACTATCCTGATGTATGCTGCCTAAGTATTTCTCATGTCTCAAGGGAGACAAAACTGAGTCTATTAGCTTGTGTCAGCTCTTCCTCTGACTTGCGGCTTCAGGAACTAAACTTGCAGCTGCGACTTGGGAGTGCTGCACTGCAAATCCAAGATACTGACTATTCCATCTTGTCTTCTGCTAAGAAGCAATTATCTGCTTTCCCATCGGCCCAATTACTGTATGTTACGGTTAAGAAGCAGTTAAGGGAACATACCAAGATGCAGTGTGAAGACCATTTACAATCTCCATCTGTCCAATCCAAATTTTAGAACTCAGCTGAGTTAGAAACTTCCTGTAGAACTTGGAACAGGCTGTTGATGGGTTTTCACCCTGGTCAATTATCTTTTCTCCTTCGTGCTGCATCTGATACTCTATCCACTGCTGTTAATTTATTGAGATGGTCTATTCAATCTGAAACTAAGTGTGCTCTTTGTGATTCTCAGCGCCCAACAACTGCTCATGTATTAAGTAGCTGCCCTGCAGCACTCAATCAATCACGGTTTACTTATCGTCATGACCAAGTTCTTTTCGTACTGACCACTAAGCTTACTGAATTCTTTGCTGGCACCCCACACGTTCAAGTATTTGCAGATCTTCCTAATTTCCATGCAAACCATTGCCCCCAGTCAACAATTCCATCTAGTCTGCTTATTACATCATACCGTCCAGACATTGTGTTATATAATTCTCAGAGTTCATCTGTTGCTTTGTTGGAATTAACTTGCCCTCTGGACTCTAACCATCATATCGAGTCTGCTCGTGCATGAAAGCAGAAAAAAAACAGAATATCTCCAGCTGTTGGCTGAGTTTGACCGCTTGAATGTTACTAATTATTATGACACTATTGAAATAACAGTACTGGGCCACTATCAAGTTTCCTCTATCAAGAATTTACTCAATCTTTTAAAGTTTGTTCACCCCGATATTGATTCTCCAAAGTCTGCTGTCAAGAATTGGTTGGATGATGCTGCCTTTGCCAGTATTTCTGCTTCTCAGAGGATATTTCTGGCAAGAAACTGTAAGGAGTGGTACACAAACTAATGATAGGCTCTTTTATTCTTCATTTTTGTATTGTAATAGCTACTTTTTTTTTGCCTTGCCATGCCCACGGTGTGATTCTGTTGTGGTGATTCACTTTGTGGTCACATGTTGCCCGAGGCCTCACATGCAATTTAACTTATGTACATTTAATTTGTTCATCATTATAATGATGGTTAAGTTTCTCTCTCTTAAAAATCGTTCTAGCAGAGGAATCCTTTATAATGGCATGATGACCTTTATAGACAATTAGGCATTGTCCGCTGGTTGATTCCGCTTTCCGTTCCCGCGTTTTCCTAGACGATATGCATGGTCTAAAAATGCGAAGGAATTATTTTACAAAAAAACCTTGACGGTGAACGGCTATCGAAGCCATTATTTGCAACTCGGAAACTAGAGAAACCACACAGGATGTCTAACCGACAATGTTGTATTTGGGGCTGTTACAACAGGAAAGGCAGGTGCATGGAGGATATTTCCGGAAATCGGCTCTGCAATGTTAAAATGAGGTGTTACAGGTACACCCATCATAAAGGTGTTCATGTACACCCATGGTATTTACAACACCCTAGGGGAGTATTGTAGCACTTGGGGTGTTGTTGAACACCACAAATGTCATTTTACTCCCCAATAATAGCTAAGCCACTGTAAGGGTGTTTGCCTACACCTAGGTATATTGAAACCCACAATTGGATGCTTCTATTGAAAATTAGGTTATAAGTACAGTTTACTAACTTCTATAAGAGTGACTTGGAAACAACTATGTGGTAAGTATAAGGTGTTGCAAATATATTATTGCGTACTGCTAATGTGCTTTGTTGTTGGTAGTCATTGAGTATAAATTGAAATCAACATGAAGGTTACTGGAATGCTATAGCAAGCCTACATTTCTTTTCAACAAAATGCCACCATGGAGAGCACTAGAACATCTTTAAAGTGTACCATGACACCTTTATAGCTATTTCTAGAACACCCTTAGGGAGTATTGCAATGCCCTTGTAACACCTTTTAGTTGCTCCTAGAGCACCCCAGGGAGTACTACAACTCCCTTCAAAGGAGTTTAATTTACACAGCAGTTAGAACTCCCCCAAAGGTGATTGGATTACACCTGTGTGGATGCCATGAATTACAGTTCAGTTGTTGCCCTAAGCCCGAATTATTAACCCTGCACACAATCAGCAAGATGCCTGTGCCAACCAAGCGAGCTGTTATACAAAGAATTAACACTACTAAGCAAGGTCCAGAACAATCCAGGTGGAAAGCATCTCCAGGAGCGGTTATTTGCAATGTGCATTATATGGACTTCGTAGGACCTAGCAGGGGAAACAGAAATCTTGTTCCTGTGCACTTTAAGAAGCCCAATACCCCTGCTGCTCCTCCAGAATCAAAGAAAAGGAGAGTAAGTATAAGAGATACGAGTGCAGAAGAAGACATACAGGAAACAACCATTGATGAAGACGATGTTTTGCTGCAAACTGATCCAAGTGTTGATTTGATAAGAGAAGGTAATTCTGCTTATCAAGCTAGTTTGCCTACTGGAGACATGGATACTCAGCTAGATACTGCTGGTTTAAGCTCTATAGCTAGTTATCTGCACCCTGTACAGCCACAGTGTGATACTGAAGACACAGGTACAACTTCAAGTAGTACTCAGCTACGTAATGCTGAACTGTGCCTTGAGCCTGCTGTGATTGGAAGTAATTCTACTGATCAACCTACTGGAGACTTGGATACTCCGCCAGATACAATTGGTGTAAGCTCTACTGATCTGGACCCTGCACGTCCACAATTGTATAGTCTTGGTATTGAAGATTCTAGTACAGCCTCAAGTAGTGCTGCTCAACTGGATATTGCTGATGAACCTACTGTGAGAGTAAGCTTGTCAGTTATGCAGCCACCTAATCATACCTCACTTGATGTTGCAAGTATTGTTGCTAGGTGTGCTCAGCTAGAGCAAGAAAACAATGAGCTACATGCAGAGAACGCGGTATTAAAACAAAAGATTGAGACTTTTAACAGCAGTGTACAGCGACTAAATTTGAGTCTACTTACTGACTATCAAGTAACAATGTATACTGGGCTTCCTCGGAAGGTATTTGAATGTCTGTTGACTTGGATGAATCCTATAGTAAGGAAAAAAGGAGCAGTTCATGAACTCGTTCCATCTCAAAAGTTGCTTTTAGTGATGATGAGACTTCGTTGCAATTTTCCACAAAATGATTTAGCTTGTCGCTTTAAGGTTGAGCAAAGTTCAGTGTCCCGTATTCTGAATCAGTGGATACCAATGCTAAAAGCTCAGCTGAAATTACTTATTAAATGGCCACAAACAACTATTGGCCCGACTGATCACCCCTACAATTTCTTGCCAAACGCTGTAGCCATTATTGATGGAACTGAAATTTTTATACAAAGACCAAGTAACTTAGCAACACAAAAGTCATCATACAGTGATTATAAAAGTCATACCACTGTAAAGTATTTAGTTGGCATAGACACTTTTACTGGAGTGTTTGTGTATATTTCACCAGGGTTTTCTGGCAACAGCAGTGATCGGTTTACTGTACAGCATAGTGGATTACTGGATGAACTGAAACCAGGCCAGAGAATTCTTGCTGATAAAGGCTACAATGTGCGGGATCTTTTTGCTCAGAAACGATGTTTTTTGACTATTCCAAGTTTCTTAAGTGAAGGCCGTCTTACAGCACAGGAAGGTATGCAATCTCGGACAATTGCCAGTGCACAAATTAGAGTAGAGAATGCCATCAGAAGGTTAAAAGAATACAAAATTTTATCTGAAACATTAAGTAATCGTGTCAACAAGAAGATTGTGGATGATATGGTAATTGTAGCTGGTGCATTGTGTAATCTAATGCAAAAGCTGATCAAGTAACTTATAATTATAGCTATTAATATTTTTTTATTGTCATGACTATAGGTACTGTTACTTATTGTTAGAGTGGATACTTTGATAGAATAGTGTATTACTGACACAAAATAATTTTATGGTACTTTCATGACAACAGTTTGATAATGTTACATAAGACACACTACATATTACATAACCTGTCTAAAGCTTCTACACCCAGTGTAGTCAAGTAAAAATGTGACAGTTTATCCTTCATCTCTGCCCACAGTTCAACATCAAGCTTAACCCGTTCAATGTGAATGTCTGTTTCTGTCCACACTACGAAGTCGCAAAACTCTGCACTTGTCAGAGCAAGTTGGCCTGTTACTTGATAGTAATAGTCATGTCGATGATCAAGAGTTATTTGACCATCTTTGTTGAACAAACAGAAGCTAGGGTCCTTGCAAGCCTCTTCGATCGAATTTTTGCGATGTTTGTAAGGGCACTTGACTTCTACCACACCAAACTTTCCATTTCCAAAAGAAATTATTCCATCAGGAGATGTAGCCAGGTATGGAACTGTTCACTAAGAAACACTCCACATTCCTCAACTTGTGAACCACTCAGTAGCATGTACTGCTGAATAGCATCTGTCTCGTGGTCACATCCCCATTGCAAAGCAGCAGTATGGGGAATACCATAATCTCCTAGCAGAGAGATTTCACCAATGAAGGTGAATACAACTGCCTGAAAGCTCTATTACAAACTCTTCCAAAATTGCTGGATGTTATTCTCCATTGTCTCACATCAAACCACAGTGGGTTGTGTCACTGGCCAACGCTCATAGACTGAATCAACTCCACTTCTTCAGCTGTTGGCCTTAAGGCCTCAACAAGGTCATCAACAGAAACCTCCCTGGTGGCAGCGATATCAAGTAACTTGTCAAGTGGATCAATTAACACCGGATTGGAGCTAGGTGGAGGAACGGACTGTAATGACCTATCTTCTTCTTGCTTATAGTAATGTTGAATGCCTGTATCACATCCAATACTCTCCAGTTGTTGTAGCAAGTCATTCACGTCTAGCACAGGACCAGTGTACGTAACATAGCCAACCACTGACGATTTTCCAAAATCCAAGTCAGCAGCAAAAGATAGCTTTCCACCTTGTGTAGGCCTGGACCAAGCACACCTCATGCTTGTGCATGTTTGTGGAGTTATTTCAGGCAGTGTGATCAGCAAAGCAGCAACATGAACACAGGTCTGGGTTTCACCGGTAGGACACTTACAGTTGGCAGCAACAGGTTTTCCGTCCATTATCTTTGTGAATAAACAGTAAAATGGGGGGTCCTTACGCATGGTGGGTCGACATTTGGCTTTGATGTAACTAAAGCTACCAGACCTCACCATTTGTAAGTCAAACAAATGGCTACACTGGCACAAACGCACACCAGTTCTGAAGTTCTTTGTGTACCCTCCCCTTGCCTTAAGGTATCTAGTAACACCACTTTCACTCACCAATGGGAAATCATCACTAGTCCACCCATCACTTTGTAATTGTTCAAAGCTGGGTGGAGGAGCGTACTGAACACATTGAAACGAAGTGGCTCCGATTTTCCTCCTCTAACGAATCAGTATAAACAATATCAGCCACTTTTTTAACCAGTTCTGCCTTATTTCCAGCTAAGGGTATTCGCCGTTCTCTCAAAAAGGCCTTCAGCTGATCCCACAGTCCAGGACCGGTACGATTGTTCGCCTTCCGCCATTCAGTAGTCTCGTGCCCAGACCCCACCTACTGCGTTGTTGAATAGGGTCTGGTGACTTACGCTATGTTTTTGGGCCCGCCGCCATATTGTTTACGCATTTGCAGGGACGCATTTGTATCCATAGCTGTAGTCGGCCATTTTTCTAGTTCCAGCCTATCAAATCGCGTTGTACCTGAATCAAGGCGTCCGATTGGTCAGAAAAGAAAAATGGCGTAGGGCCCAAAACTCCTGCGAATGTCACCAGACCCTACTGCAGTGGGTGGGGTCTGGGCACGAGACTACCATTCAGTAAAGTAAAGCTATGACGTCACTAAAGTCACGAGAGAATTAGGAATATTACGGTACGCATATTGTCTATTCTACTTACCCGAATTCAGGTATGGTATTGTCAATTCTGAAGTGACGTAAGCGGTTGTTTAGGGACTACTAGACAAAATTCCCCAGTTTATTAGGTCACGAGCGAGACTTGTAAGCTATGTCGTCTCGGAGAAGAGTCGATCCCGTTGTATCTGGCCTTACATCTAGTCAGAAAAAACAAATCGTGGCAGTTTATGGAGGCGGACAGTCTCAATCGGGCGGGAAATGGGAGCCGATACCAGTACTTACGCATGAGCAAATACAGCTTGTAATAGAGGAACAACGGAATACAGTAACTCAGCCTCATGAGCGGCATCGCCCGCATACTTCACATCTGTACACGGGTGATCAGAGGTACGACTACAAACTTCAACATCCAACTGGTGCAGCAGGAATGTCGAGGGAGGTGTACCAGAGCGCTCAACCAGACAACATGGTGTCTGGAAGGACAGGGAGATTTTACAGTACATCAAATGAATTTCCTATCCACTCTCCTCAGTATCCGAGTACAACACGGCCTCCCTTAGCGTCGAGCTACCCTTTAATGTCTCAGCCTTCACATGGATATCCAACTCCTATTCGACATTCCACATGTACAGCTGGCCATGGGCAGTTTACCCAGAATCTCACCAGTACCATGCAGTCTCTGAGCATAAAGGATGCAGACTGTAACTATGTTATTATGGTGATTGGAGTGACTGGTAGTGGTAAGAGCACAGCCTGTAACTTCTTCTGTGGTCAAGATGTGTTCAACACAAAAGGAGGAGCAGTGTCGGTAACAACCAAGAGTGAAGCTCACAAGTGTTACATCCTTGATAAGAAAGTTCTTCTAATCGACACACCTGGTTTTTCTGATGCTTATGAGTCAGAGGAGCAGCGTATGACTGACCTGGGAAAGGCTCTTTACTACGCTCATGAGGGAGTACATGCCATTGTGATTTGCTTCAACGGTGCAGCAAGGTTCGATATTGCCACTGAGAGTGTTGTAAATGCTCTGGATCAACTCGGTACATTCTGGCCTCACGCATTTATCCTATACACTCATGCCGATGACATGGGCAACAATGAGAGTGAGCAGAGACAGCAAATCTTTCAATGGTTGAGTGACCCCAGATGTCCTGATCGCTTGAAGTGGCTACTTAAGAACGTCCAGTGCCGTTTTGTGACAGTTGAGTCAAGGATGAGGAGGAGAGATAATACTTACCGTCAGCAGAAATGTAGAGAGTTCCTTGGTATGGTAGAACAAGTTTATAATGAGAATCATTGCCAGCTGTATACCAACAAGTTGTTCATGTGGGCAAAGGAAAAATATGATCAAGCGAAAAGAGAGAAAATGGAACAAGAAGAAAAGCTTAAAACTTGTCAAGAAAGTTTGTTGGAACACCAAGAGCTGCTTAAGAGTTTTGAAGAGCAAAGTATAAAAGGGGCAAGATCACAAGAAGAAGCCATTCATAGTCTTCAACAAGAAATCAAATCTCTTCAGCAACAACTGCAGCACCAACCAAATCATTCTCAAGAACAAGATGAATTGTACCAGCAGCTTACAGCAAAACAATCCATGGAACAAGTAGAGAATAGGAAACTAAAGGAAATGCTAAAAGAACAACATGACACAATAGAACTATTATGGCAAACACAGAATAAACAAAAAGCAGAAGAAAAAATATTGTTGCAGTCGCAAGATCAAAGTGTTATGGAACAATGCATTGCAAGCATGAAGGAAGAGATGCGTGAGATTCAAGCACAAAACCTAGAGCTGAAGAAAGAGATGAGTCAAGTGAGTCACTACAGACCTAGAGGAGACGAGGACGATGACTATATGACAGACATAATAAAAGGAGTAGGTGGAATTACCAAAGGAGTAGGTAAAGCAGCTGCTTTATATGTTACTAGCAAATGCACACTCATGTGAACTACTGTACATTCATCTATCATCAAACACCTCATAATTAGAACATTTAAACTTCTCCAGTTAGCTTAATCAAGACTCACGGTTGGCTCATCAACTTTCAAACAAGTGGGGCGATGATTACTCTGTTGTCATGGGGTGGTTAAGGTGCTGTCTATCTTTTTCTCTCTTGCGGTCCTCCATACAATGCATCCGCGGAGCCCGCTCATCCATCGGTCACTATGTTAAGACTCCCCCAATTGTGGAGCTGATTAGGGCAGAGTCTCAGTTTGCCGTGGACTAAGAAAGTCCTGGTTTGTCCAGCACAGGCCATTTATGTGCTGGGGGTGGTAGGCAAGGGCAGTCCATCAAGCCCGGGTAAAAAAAAAAAAAATCAAGACTCACGGTAGTGTGTCGTACGGCCAAGAAAGCCGGCGACCACACCGTGAGTATATTTACAGGAAGAAAGAAAACAGCTTTTTCACGCATGCATAGCTCCATGGCCACTTCCCCAAAGCACACTATTTTTGCATTATAGCTGTCCCCCAGGTAGTGTACACCACACAGCAAATTTGATTAAATTTGCGACAGCCATTTGCGAGATATGGGCGTCCACAATTTCATTTTAATTTCTTGGTTTTTTCTTCTTATGCCGTACGGGGGGCTTCGATTTATTTTTGCACACTTTGCAAAAATTGCTATAAAATGCAAACGTGTAACTCGATTGCCTCGATCTTCGGCACAAATGAAGAACGTGTAACGATGGATTCACGTACCAAGTTTGTTGTAAATCTGAGTAATAGGAGTTATGGACGTTTATTCACGTAAAAATCGATCAAACATCTGTCACGGCTACAGGATAAACCAAGTATAGAAATAACTTGAAAATTGTTGTGTAGATAGGCTGATCATCGTAGCAGTGCCTTTTGATAGTTTGAATAGCAATAGAGTTACAGCGACAAAGTTATAAAGCAAAAACTAAGCAAGTGTAAAATCGCGGGATCGAGATACTCTAATAGAGCAGTCACCACGGGGTAAAAAAGGTGTGCAAAAAATGTCGAAAAAAACTTACCAGAGTTCAAACTAGGGACCTCCATACCTAACACCTGCATCCTTAACCACTGAACCACTGCTACCTTGACTGATCACCTCACTTAATTTCTGCTTTATAAATGAAATTTCTAGTTGAAATCTGCTTATAATCAAACGTTTGTAATTTCATAGATCTACCAATAGAAGTACTAGATTGTTCTAGAACATTCTGTGTATGTTCTATTAGAAGTCCTCAAAAAAATGTGCACTCTATTAGAGTATTACAATCAAGACACACGGTAGTGTGTCGTGCGGCCCAAGAAGCCGGCGCGCAACCCCGTGAGTATATTGACAGGAAGAAAGAAAACGCAATTTTCGCACCTCCGTAGGTCTGTGCTGCCTTGATGAAACAAGACAAATTTTGCTGTGTACATTCCCTCCAACTTCAGTACTCCACATTCCAAATTTGAGCGAAATCGCTTCAGGCATTCCTGAGATATGCGACTTCAAAAATTGGCTTAGTTTCTTCGTTTTGTTCTTCTTATTTTTCTTCCTCTTTTCGCACACTTACAAAAACTGCTATAAAACGCGAACGCGTTATCCGATTGCCTTGAAATTTGGCACACAGAAGGGGGGTATAAAGGCGCATCTCTGTACCAACTTTGGCTGGAATACCATAAACAGACAAAGAGTTATGAGCGATTATGCACGAAAAATGACACCAATATGTTGTCACGCCTACAGGGTAAACCGCGTATGGGAAGAAGCTGAAAATCGGTGGGTGAATAGGTTAACTATTGAACCTCAAACCTTTTGTGGTTTGAAAGAAATCGATCTAAAAACCAGGAAGATACAGCGAAATAATCAACAGTGTGTAACAATTACGCAATCGAGATTAGCTAATTTTTATTATTATTATTATTATTATTATGCTTGCCACGCCTACCAGATAAACCACTCGGGGTAATGCTTTGAAAATCGCTGTACAGATGGAGTTATCATCTTAGAAAGGCTCTTCAATGGTGTAGAAGAATCAGACTTAAAGCCACGGAGTTATAACACGAAATCCAACTTGGTGTAGCAAGTGCGAGATCGAGATACTCTAATAGAGCAGTCATCCTAATAGAGCAGTCACCCTGAACAGAATTCAAGAGATCAGTTAAAAATAAGTAACCTGTATAGAGATCAGCTACAAACAAATCACCCTGTAGAGAGTTCAGCTACAAACAATTCACCCTGTTCAGACATCAGTTAGAAGAAGTTTTCTTGTAGAGAGTTCAGTTACAAACAAATCACCCTGTTGAAAGATCAGCTAGAAGATGTCACCTTATAGATAGTTCAGTTACAAAGAAACCACCATGTAGAGAATTCAGCTACAAACTAGTGACCCTGTAGATACATCAGCTAGAAGAAGTTACCTTGTGGAGAGTTCAGCTACAAAGAAACCATTCTGTAAAGAGCTCAGCTGCAGACAAATCACCTATACAGAATTCAGCTACAAACAAATCACCCTGTAGAGAGATCAGCTAGAAGAAGTTACCTTGTAGAGAGTTCAGCTACAGACAAATCACCCTGTAGAGAGATCAGTTAGAAGAAGTTACCTTGTAGATCGTTCAGCTACAAACAATTCACCCTGTAAAGAGATCAGCTAGAAGAAGTTACCTTGTAGAGAGTTCAGCTACAAAGAAACCATCATGTAGAGAATTCAGCCGCAAACAAATCACGTGTAGAGAGTTCAGCTACAAACAAATCTCCCTGTAGAGAGATCAGCTAGAAGAAGTTTCCTTGTAGAGAGTTCTGCTACAAACAAATCACCCTGTAGAAAGATCAGCTAGAAGAAATCACCTTGTAGAGAGTTCAGCTTCAAAGAAACAATCATGTGAGAGTTCAGGTACAAACAAATTGTCTTGTAGAGAGATCAGCTAGAAGAAGTTACCTTGTAGAGAGTTCAGCTACAAAGAAACCATCATGTAGATAGTTCAGGTACAAACAAATCACCCTGTAGAAAGATCAGCTATAGAAGAAATCACCTTGTAGAGAGTTCAGCTACAAAGAAACTATCATGTAGAGAGTTCAACTACAAGCAAATCACCCTGTAGAAAGATCAGCTATAGAAGAAATCACCTTGTAGAGAGTTCAGCTACAAAGAAACCATCATGTAGAGAGTTCAGCTACAAACAAATCGGCCTGTAGAGAGATCAGCTAGAAGAAATTACCTTGTAGAGAGTTCAGCTACAAAGAAACCATCATGTAGAGAGTTCAGCTGCAAACAAATCACCCTGTAGAGAACTCAGCTACAAACAAATCGCCCTGTAGAAAGATTAGCTAGAAGAAGTTACCCTATAGGGAGTTCAGCTATGAACAGATCACCCTGTAGAGAGTTCAGCTACAAACAAATCACCCTGTAGAGAATTCAGCTACAAACAAATCACCCTGTAGAAAGATCAGTTAAAAGAAGTTACCTTATAGAGAGTTCAGCTACAAAGAAACTACCATGTAGAGAGTTCAGCTGCAAACAAATCACCTGTAGAGAGTTCAGCTAGAAACAAGTCACCCTGTAGAGAGATCAGCTAAAAACAAGTCACCCTGTAGAGAGTTCAGCTAGAAGAAGTCACATTGTAGAGAGTTCAGCTACAAAGAAACTACCACGTAGAGAGTTCAGCTGCAAACAAATCATCCTGTAGAGAGTTCAGCTAGAAGAAGTCACCTTTAAGAGAGTTCAGCTACAAAGCAACCACCATGTAAAGAGTTCAGCTGCAAAAAACTCAATCACCTTGTAGAAAGTTCGGCTAGAAGAAGTTACCTTGTAGAGAGTTCAGCTACAAAGCAACCACCATGTAAAGAGTTCAGCTGCAAAAAACTCAATCACCTTGTAGAAAGTTCGGCTAGAAGAAGTTACCTTGTAGAGAGTTCAGCTACAAAGAAACCACCATTTAGAGAGTTCAGCTACAAAGAAACCACCATGTAGAGAGTTCAGCTGCAAACAAATCACCTATAGAGAGTTCAGCTAGAAACAAGTCACCCTGTAGAGGGTTCAGCTAGAAGAAGTCACATTGTAGAGAGTTCAGCTACAATGAAACTCCCATGTAGAGAGTTCAGCTGCAAACAAATCACCCTGTAGAGAACTCAGCTACAAACAAATATGCAGTGTAAAAAGATCAGCTAGAAGAAGTTACCTTGTAGAGAGTTCAGCTACAACGAAACCACCATGTAGAGAGTTCAGCTACAAACAAATCACCTGTAGAGAGTTCAGCTAGAAACAAGTCACCCTGTAGAGAGATCAGCTAGAAACAAGTCACCTTGTAGAGAGTTCAGCTAGAAGAAGTCACATTGTAGAGAGTTCAGCTACAAAGAAACCACCATTTAGAGAGTTCAGCTGCAAACAAATCACCCAGTAGAAAGTTCAGCTATGAACAGATCACCCTGTTGAGAGTTCAGTTAGAAACAAGGAATCCTGTAGAGAGATCACCTAGAAGTATCGCCTTGTAGAGAGTTCAGCTACAAACAAATCACCTGTAGAGAGTTCAGCTACAAACAAATCACCCTGTAGAGAGATCAGCTAGAAGTAGTCACCTTGTAGAGAGTTCAGCTATAAAGAAACCACCATGTAGAGAATTCAGCTGCAAACAAACACCCTGTAGAGAACTCAGCTACAAACAAATCGCCCTGTAGAAAGATCAGCAAGAAGAAGTTACCTTGTAGGGATTTCAGCTACAAACAAATCACCCTGTAGAGAGTTCAGCTACAAAGAAACCATTCTGTAAAGAGCTCAGCTGCAAACAAATCACTTGTACAGAATTCAGCTACAAACAAATCACCCTGTAGAGAGATCAGCTAGAAGAAATTACCTTGTAGATAGTTCAGCTACAAACAAATCACCCTGTAGAAAGATCAGTTAGAAGAAGTTACCTTGGAGAAAGTTCAGCTACAAAGAAACCATTTTGTAAAGAGCTCAGCTGCAAACAAATCACCTGTACAGAATTCAACTACGAACAAATCACCTTGTAGAGAGATCAGCTATAAGAAGTTACCTTGTAGATAGTTCAGCTACAAACAAATCTCCCTGTAGAGAGATCAGCTAGAAGAAATTACCTTGTAGAGAGTTCAGCTACAAAGAAACCACCATGTAGAGAGTTCAGCTGCAAAGAAATCACCCTGTAGAAAATTCTGCCAGAAACAAATTGCCCTGTAGAAAGATCAGTTAGAAGAAGTTACCTTTTAGAGAGTTCAGCTACAAAGAAACCATTCTGTAAAGAGCTCAGCTGCAAACAAATCACCTATACAGAATTCAGCTACAAACACATCACCCTGTAGAGAGATCAGCTAGATGAAGTTACCTTATAGATCGTTCAGCTACAAACAATTCACCCTGTAGAGAGAGCAATTAGAAGAAGTCACCTTGTAGAGTGTTCAGTTACAAAGAAACCACCATGGAGATTTCTGTAATCAATATAATATTATGTGACCGGTTTTGCGAAAAGGGGTCTTCCACACACATCCAATTCTGTAACCGTTGGAGACCATAACTCAGTGTTCAAGTAACATATTAACCTGAAAATGTCACCATGTATTCAGCTATAGTGGTGCTCACCACTGCCCAAAATTCAAGGCAATAGCTCTTTCCAATCTGAAGTTATCAATTGTCAAAGTTGGAAAATTGGATGTGTGTGGAAGACCCCTTTTCGCAAATCCGGTCACATATGTATTATACAGTATATATAATTTGTACATTTACTGATAAAATATTTAAAGTACATCTACTTCATCTTTTCTTCTTCCTGTAGTAAAGAAAAAAACATAGGTTAAAAAAGTCCCAAAGCTGGCCATAGGCCGGCTTTGGGGTATACAAATACAAAAAGAAATGAAATCTAATCCAAAACAGCCAAGCTGTAAAAAAAGTGTGCGGCCCTCAGAAAGGCTATGGTGAAAAAAGATGTGAAATCCAAGGTGGCGGCCAAGAAATGGCTGTGATGGTAGGTTAATGGTAAAAATTTTAATAATGACAATTTAGGTAAATTTTGTGAAGCGGCACAAAAATTCACCTGAATTGTCGTTATTAAAATTTTTACCATTAACCTACCATCACAGCCATTTTTTGGCCGCCACCTTGGATTTCACATCTTTTTTCACCATAGCCTTTCTGAGGGCCGCACACTTTTTTTACAGCTTGGCTGTTTTGGATTAGATAATATTATCAAATATTGAATTAAATCATGCAGTGAAATACATTTATAAGTCTGTCTTCAATAATCATCATTGTATCTACATAGAAAAGAAGAAATGTGAGTAAAAACAAATCTCAAAGTCGGCCATAGGCTGGTTTTGGGGCTTTATAAAGTACAAAAAGGAGTGAAATCCACACAAAAACAGCCAAGCTGTGAAAAAATGGTGCGGCCTTAAAAATCCTGGGTGAAAAAAGTTGTGACATCAAAGGTGGTGGCCAAGAAATGGCTGCAATGATGTTAATGCTAAAAAAATTTAATAATGGCTGTGTGCATTGTTAAAATTTATTAGCATTAACATCATTGCAGCCATTTCTTGGCCGCCACCTTTGATTTCACAACTTTTTTCACCCAGGCTTTTTAAGGCCGCACCATTTTTTCACAGCTTGGCTGTTTTTTTTTTTTGTGTGGATATACCTCATAATTAGAACATTTAAACTTCTCCAGTTAGCTTAATATATTTTTAATGCATATTATTCTATAATCACTGATGATCAATACTGTGGATGATTATTTGTAGTCACATTGCAGAAGTCGTAACTAAAGCAGTAATACTGGTAGTGTTGGTTGTGTTTATTTCCAGAAGATTTGTTAACGTATAGCAACTTCAGTTCTCAAGTTAGCCCAAAACAAGTAGTGAAACAAGGGAGGTTGCCTACACCTGAAGATATGTATCTAGTGGACATTAAATCCCTTACCCATGACTGTCCACTAGTATATAGCTTCAGATGTAAGTGACCTCCCTTATTTCACATTCTATGATCCCTTAATTTTTCCTTACATTTTTTTTGTAACAATATTATGACTGAAGCTATTATGAGATTGTTACAAAAAAATGTAAAGAAAAATTAAGGGATCATAGAATGTGAAACAAGGGAGGTCACCTACATCTGAAGCTATACTAGTGGACAGTCATGGGTAAGGAATTTAATGTCCACTAGTCCACTATATACATATCTTCAGGTGTAGGCAACCTCCTTTGTTTCACTACTTGTTTTTTGCTAACTTGAGAACTGAAGTTGCTATACGTTAACAAATCTTCTGGAACTAAACACAACCAACACTACCAGTATTTCTGCTTTAGTTACGACTTCTGCGATGTGACTACAATTACGCAATCAATTTTTATGAATAAAAGCTATTAGTTTTCACATCTACCAGGCAAACCGCTTAGAGCAATGAGCTGAAAATCGGTGTGTAGCTGGAATAATCATCATAGAAAGTCCTTGCAGTAGTACAGAAGAATCGAAGCACAAACTACTGAGTTATAATTCGAAAGCCAACTACATGTAGCAAATGTGAGATCGAGATACTAGAATAATAGAACAGTCACCCTAATAGAGCATTCGGTTATGTTTATATCACATTGGAATGAGAGCAGAAAGAATGGCGCCAGGCTTATTGTTTTCATCTGAAAGTGCACCCCAACTGTCAAATACTGAAATAACTATGCTTCATTCAGCCTGTTACACAGTGCTACAACTGAAGGAGAAGAACCTCTGTAATCAATCAGTCACAACGGAAATTCAGATGATTCTGTCAAATGTAGGGAAGCCATTATGCAGTACGCCATGTGCTGTCAGTGAGACACAAAGACACTAACTATTACTAAGCCACAAAGACTACAGTAGCCACAATGTACAACTGAGAACCAGAAATATATATATGGTTAAAAGTGAATAACTGTTTGGCCACAGTATTGTGTGTTTACATAATGTTAAGTTACACCAATAGTTCTCTTGGTTGTACCATAAAATACTAAACAATGGTACCATTAGCTACTAGGTGACTGTTAGACTTACGTACTTGACTCATTTCTCAAGGGTCTTATATGGAAAATCATACAAGAATGGCACTATCGGCTGAGCAATTGGGTAAAAAATGTGTGCTACAAACTAATTTTTAATTGCTTTAATAAACAGTGAAACAAGACTCACATTCATTAAGCATACAACTATAGAGACTAAGAATATCTTTATTTAATTTCTGTACATGAAGAGCTACGTATGTTTGTTTATGTCATGATAGCTATTATAACCTATCTTAGTTTTATAAGTAGCTAGCTACATTGTAATTTTTTTGTCTTGCCAGGGCTCCAGTCATTACTTATTTTAGTAACTTGGTAACCCTGGGACTAGACTGCTGGCTCTTTGTAATATAATTATTATTGTACATGTAATTGTCAAATTAAATATGTCATAGCCATTTCTAAGCTTGAACAGCCTTCTTGCTTGAAAGCATACTTATTAAACACTATCAAGAGTCCTTATTATGGACTCTTGACGCTATACATTAATGAATTCCCCCAGTTCATGGTGAACACAATGAGACAAGTCCCAATCAGTGTTGCACTCATGACTTATGATCAATTAAATGAGCACCTGTAATTTATTTTCTGTATATGGTCACAGTACAAATTGATTTAATCTGTAATTCAGTCTAATAGTATGTATACCAAGACTGAAGTAGGGATTAATGTCCTGCAGGTGTAAACGACCTTCCTTGTTTCACTACTTTTTATGGCTATAATCTGTAATCGAACTTAAAAATTCCTACTACTTGTTTTTCCGCAATCAAAATTCACATGGCACTTGTGAAGCATGCCTGCAGTTGCAGGTGAGTCATCGAAGTGGGACGTATTGTAATATGGGTACTGATATATATATATATATGCATTTGGGCTGTGGCCCTCATACTTGCATATATGCAAATCACTCATGCTCCTGTTACAACTATTACTTAACCATTATAGCAGTGTTTTTACCAGAGTTATAGGTTCTGAGTTACAAGGCAAAAAAATGTGAGTATAAAATCATGGGGTCAAGTACTGGGCAGCTACCAGAATGCAATGAATATATGTGATGCAAAACATGCAATTTATTTTTTAGCCAAGGAAAAGCTCTTTTGAAGTTTTAGCTTCATATATAGTGAGAACTTTTGGTGTTACAAAGAGGTAACAGCAGAAAGATTGATTTGCACACCAATGATTACTACCTTTCCAATCTTATAGACAAGCAAATGCTCATGTCTCATGGTACCTTTGGTGTACGTAACTGCAGTGAAGCATAGATTTTTAAACTTCTCTTGAGTAAGTGAATATCATGCTATCCAAATGTCAGCCATTAGAGCCTTCTAAGAATTGGAATCGTTAAGAAGTTTTCAATGATATATGTAAGCATTATGAATACAAATACATGAAATTGACAAGGAGAAAACATCCTGACTGCCTGGCAGACTCCTGTAAGCATTTGAGCGTAAATTGGATAGCTGCAGGTTTGAGGCCGCCCAGGTCCAGTCATGGATTTTTTTCCCTTTCTTCACCTTTTCAGACATACTTAGTTCAACATCTTTAAACAGGCTGTAGGACCAGGTGTCCTACAGACCTTCAGCATTTGTGCTGTAAAGCATTAATAAATAAACTAATGTCCAATGGTTCCACATGGTGTATACTTTGAGATAATAAGTCACTCTCTAGAGTTCTCATGGATATGTGAATGGACTTCATTGTACTTCAAAGTACTTATAAGTACTTTTAAGTACTTCAAGTATCTTAAGTACATTGCTTAGAACTTAAGTATAAGTACAGGTACATTAAAAGTATTTTAAGTACTTCAAGTATCTTAAGTACATTGCTTAGAACTTAAGTATAAGTGAGTACATTAAATTTGTACAAAAATTATTTAAGTATAAGTACAAGTACGACAAGAAGGTGTACTTAAGTGTCCTTAAGTACAAGTACCAAAGTACTTTGCCCCATGCCTGGGCCTACACCATTGCATGGATTAATTTTCCTCACATGGAGAGTAAGAAAATTTCAAGGAAAATTTATTTTATGTTTGTACAGCAAGGTTTCTATAGTTATATGTGTACTACACTGAGAACTAAGGAAAGTTTTGCACAACCACTGAGATATCTTATCATTCACACAGTCATTTTTCGCACCAAAGCTACACAGTTTTGAAACTCCTTACTTTAAAGATTATGTACAATTTAAGGATGATGCTCAAACTTACCTTTTATCTGTGTTGTATAATTATTTACACTTGAATTGTATTGTGTTTGTTACATTTGTATTGTGTTTCTTTATACTTGTATTGCATTTTACATAATGTATGATGTTGTATTTTGTCTGCAACTAACAGCTAATATTGTGTATGTATGTAGTTCTGATCAGGGAAGAATGGCTATGCTGCATGACTGTCAAGAGCTTTATAAATCAATCAATCAATCAATCTATCAGCAAAAGGCACGTGAGTTATGGGCACTCGCGATGCGATAGAAATAATGTTTACTGTCGAAATGGCCTTCTTCCTTGTGCACATGGATAATTGTAGGAAGATGGATTTGCCAGTTCATGGTGAATAGATTGAGCCAAGTCCCATCTTCATAGCTTGTTTCAGTTGTGAGTTATGACCAAGTAATTTATTTGTTCCATTATTGCTGTACAAATCTAAGATCCACTGTCAGACTATTCATCATGAAAGGCTGAAACTATGGCAGTCCACTCATAGAAACTATTTTTTTCCTTACTTTGACCCCTTTTCTGTTAGACCTTATCTGCTATAAGTCATTGTTTAAGTCTATTGGTTAAGTCTGAGTCCTTGTAACTAGGTTAGGTAATCCTAAAGCTGCAGCACAAGTTGCTGTCAAACCTTCAGTGCTGGTTACTGTAATGCGTTAATAACAATAGCGCAACCGGGTCTTACAGCAGGCAGGCAGGTAGGTAGGCAGATGAAATCCAGATGAATTCGAAATTTTTAAAACTCACTGTACATAGAAACATTCAAGTTTTCGCTTCGTTTAACCAAGTTACTGCATCAGTACAGCAGTACTAATATATTCCAGGTAGTTTTTTTGGGTAAAACTTATTGCAAGGCCATTTTTAAGGTGCGAAAATTCATGAAACCATGATTTCTTACCAACCCCTACTATACAGTATTATCGTACTGTATGATAACAATAACAGTGAAGCAATAAAATGGAATACCAGGTTTTGCTCAGTTGGTCACATATGGTCTCGCATATGTATAACTGTATTCAATAACTAGACAGACACTAAAAACATTGTGGGGTGAGCCTGATCTAGAAGACTTGCTACATACACATGCACATATACTGATAGGATCAATAATATTTGACATTCAGTATAAAACTTTATTAAAAGCTGGAGTGTGTTGACCCCCGACAGACAGTGGTGTTTGTTGAATTATCACTTAGCTAGCTATGATCAATAATTCTGTATGGGGATATCTAACTGCTCTCAGTATTCTGTGTACAAAATCACTGGCAAGTTCAATTTTTGATCAAATAATAACACCTAGCTACATCTCTACTAGTAATAGAAAACTGTTGATAATATGTAAAGTTAATTTTATGACATGCCTGGTGCCATTCTTTATCTTGATGTGTATGTGCAGATTTAGTAGTTACAAAAACAAACAAGTAGAAGGAAAAATCAGTTGGATTAGTGATAAAAGAAAAAAGCAGCGAAACTAGTTACAAGGGAATAGATAAAGAGTAGCTAAGCAAGAGGTTGTATATGCCTGCAGATATTCTGGTGCAGATTTAATCTTCAGTCTATAACCATGACTGTTTTTAGGATTATCCAATTAAAGTCCACCATTATATAGGCAAGCTCTTGTTTCACTACTTCAGTTTACCTATTCCCTTGTTTCATGACTTTTTTCTTTGCTCCCTAATGTAATTCAAGATTCCTTATACTTCTTTGTTACTTTTATAACATAACCCCAGCATTTAGCTATGTTCAGCTATGTTTGTTTTCAGCTATATGTTCTGCCAGTTATACAGCATTTAAAAATGAAGAACAACATGAGAAATGTCTCTGCAATCAATCCAAAGACAAAGCATGAGCATGTATTGTACGTACTGTAGTATGCCAAAAGGCGCCTGTCGAGCTGAAGCGACCTCAAAAATCAAGCCCATAACCTTAAGTATTATTGAGTTAAGGTTAATATTAGTAAGTCAGTCAGCAAAAAATTCCACTAAAATTTTTTCTGTTTTAAATTTTGTAACAACTTATTGAAGTGTTTTAGGTCACACTGAAGGCACTTTTATATACCTAACCAATACTACCATGATGGTATTGTGAGGTTGGTTTTGATATTTTTGCTTGAAAAGCCCAAGCCTTCATGATCCCCAAATACAGTACTATCATACTGTATGATAATATTCACAAAACTTTTTGCAATAGCTTATGGAAGTTTCCTGATTGAATTAGTGCTAAAATAACTCACCGATAGGAACAAAATTATCTTTGAACCCAGTAAAAAGTTCAGTTGATTGCTGTGAGAAACCTGTCATGTGCAGACATAGCTAATGGATTAGGTATAGTGTAGCCAAAGGAGTAGGTAAAATTGTTACATAGCTATATACCAAGCGTTCCATTATGTACAGCATTAATACAGTACACACTTCATTGTATGCATATGCATGTTAGTTGTTATAGCATATCGTATTTAATAATGTATTGTATTTGGAAATGAGCACTACATATAAGTTGACAAATTGATCATGACTAGCTGGAAATTCACACTTTTTTTGCTGAATATTGAGCGTTATAATCAATAGAGGGAATGTTTGTGATTACCTGAACTACTGCCAAATTCCTTGAAACACTGCAGGAGCACTAGCTGATTCACCAAACGCTACCCTATAAATGAGCATCCATTGTTCAAGTGATACTGATTGCAATAGTGGTATATAACCATGAAAGAAAGTTTTCTAATTTGTGAAAGCACAACTTATTACCCATAGATTCTTTTCTCCTAATTTTAGAAGAACAAGGCATGTGTGTACATAATTGAGCAAATGGAGATTATAATCATGGCCTGATGGGTAAGCATAAGATTTAACTACAATGGAACCTCCTGTATTTTGGGACCATGTCAAAGTTAATGTACAGACTGTAATACCAATGAGACCATGGATCGACAATTGTCCTGACTAATAAGTAAAATTCCAAGAATCAATATGGTTATTATCATTATCATCACTGCTTTACGCTGAAGGTCTGACAGCAACTTGTACTGTGGCCTTTGACTTTTTGAGTTACCTCTAATCAATGGGAATTGAAGACTTGAAAACTTTGACATAATGTCATTACACAATCATGTACATATCAGGACACACAATAGTGTGCTGTGCAGTCAAGTACAGCCAGTGCTGGTTCATGACAGACAAGTGTGTATTTTACAGGAACCAAGAAATACTGTTTTCATGCATCCATAGTTTGATAGTTCCTGAACAGAAATTAACCATTTTCGCTGTATAAACTCCCACAGGGCAGGGCACCTCCTATTTCAAATTTGAGTCAAATTCCCCTAGCCACCATTGAGATATTATGTGTCTTCAAAGTTTGTCTTGTGTTCTTTATGTTTTTCTTCTTACATTATAATTATTCTTCTTTTTTTTTGCACACTTTACAAAAATTTCAATAACTTATGCATGCTTTACTTCACATTTGGAGAGTAGTATGAGTATAACACAACACAATTACAGTCTTATTTTTGTACAGATCAGATTAAGAACAAGGGAGTTATGCACAATTTTTGAAAAATGCAAAAGTGATTTATGGACATGCCTACTGATGGAATAACTTCAGAATCTTCTGTACATGAAACAACTATCATAATATAAACCTTTTGTGGTTATAAAGTACTAAGAGTGTTAACTAAGGAGATATAAAGCAAAAACCAAACATGTGAATCAAAAGCGATCAAGATACTCTAATAGAACAGTCACCAAGAAGTAAACAATGTGCACAAAAAATGTCGAAAATAGATCTTGTCCAAGGTTTGAACCAGGTACCTCCATGCCTATATGTCTAAACCCTTTACCACTCTACCACTGCTGTCAGTTGTTCATGTCATTTAATTTCTACCTTATAAATGAAAGTTTTAGTTTACTATTCATAGATCTATCCATGGAAATTCTATGTGCATTGTGATGGAAGTGCTCAGAAAAAAATTTAATAAATAGACGGGCTATATACCAAGCATACATGAGTCACACAATTGAGATACTCTAATAAAGCAGTCGGCTTCACTGCATGCGATATGGTTATTTATCACGCCTGCCATCTAAACGACTTATGCAACCTAGTTGAGTTTGTTTGCATGTGTGAGGTAGTCATATCAAGGTACAAACCTTTAATAGTATAGTAGAAATCTGTTTAAATATCAATGAGGTATAATGTGAAAACCAGCCATACATGTATGTATGTACCAAGTGCATTTCGAGATCCTTTTATAGAGGAGTCATATACATGCAACATTAGGCTAACGTGAAGTAAAATAACCTAAAAACTAATTTCAAAAAGAGTACAATTGGCTTTTAAAATCTGGTTTTTCTGTTTATATGTAGAGAAAAAAAGATGACTAGACAAAAGCCAGCATAGCTTATATAAATACAAAAAGAAATGATATCTAATCCAAAACAGCCTAGCTGTTAAAAACGGTGCAGCCTTCCAAAAATAGGCTAGTATGAAAAAGATGTGGTATCAAAGGTGGTGGCCAAGAAAGGCTGCAATGATATTATACTGGTGGGAAATCCCTACTTGGCATTGAACAAAATGATTGTTATAACATGCCAATGTTGGGATTTTTCCACCGAACTATGCTGCCACACCATCATTTCTGCTACTTTTTATCACTTGGATCCCTACTTCATTTTTAAATTAATAATTCCTAATACTAGTACACTTTATAAAGCTTGACCCAATTTGGACAAAAAATATCCACTCAGAATGCTACAGTAAACTAGAGCATAGTTCTAGTGGAAAAGGATGTAGACAAATAATCATTAATTTCTCATCCCACTTGCCATTTTTCTTACCACATCAAGAATTTTTGTACCACTGGTGGCTGAGTGCAGCCAACCAACATCTTTTAAATTTGGCAACAAGCTAGAGCAATCTGCATTCTGAGTCATTTTAGCTAGCTAATTCAACTACCCAGTTCATATAAGATAAAAACCCGCCCTGCCACACTGCTGTATATGGAGGATGAAAAACTAATAATTAAGTTTATATGGCCTAATAGAGTTACTCGAGTAAAACTAGACTTGACATAGCAGCATTGTAGTCTTTTGATCATGTTAACCATATCTATGAGTGAATCATTTCTATGTATTATATCCTAAAGACAAAGTTCTCTGTGTGCCTCAATATAGTTTTATTAAAGGATTCACTTGTTTAATGATAGGAAAGGATGTACAGTATGCTAGTAATTGAAAAGGTATGAGTTCATTATTGTGACATAAAATGGTGGTCATACACTACTTTGTTTGGCCTCCAGCCTTGCAACTGTGGTCAGGTAGGGCAGGTAGGCAGGCAGGAAAAAAATTGAGTTTCAGTGATTTTTAATTCTATATCCAGCTGCCTATATGAGTTTTCTTGTTTTTAATGTTGTATTTGATGTTAGATGGAGATGGACTAATATTATTCCATAAAGGTGATTTTCATTGCATAAGATGTTTCTACAGGTGGCATTTTAGGAAGTGTGCATCATTTTGGGGGATCCCTACTTAAACAATACTACTGTACTGTTTGATTCTATAATGATACTGCTCCAATTATTGTTTCTTTCTGAACCCATCTGAGATAAATATGTGTTTACTCAACCTTAATTGATATTTATTGAAAATCAAGCACAATTATTAAACATTTTACCATATTCACGCAAGTAAACTTTTGATCACCCTCATGAAGAAAAAGCAAGCAAAGCATATAAGCCCCAAAGCTGGCCATATAGGCTGCTGGTGGCTCACAAACACTAACCAAAATGCCAGCTGAACAAAGAGTGTGGCCACACCCCTGATTGTTTTGGCATGGATTTTAAATATGCTTCAATGTGAAGACGTGTGTGTACTCAGTGTACTGATGTATACTCAATTGTGGACAAGGAGTGAAGTCATTGCTACTAAGTCATTGAATATAGTTTATTTGATGCTTTGGTTCAGTGACAAAAGGCCTTTAGTTTGGTAGCTGTCAATCCTATAGTAGATGTAAAGACAGTGCTAGTATCTCAAAGCGATATGTGCATGCAGTATTGGGATTAAAGCAATGTTTCAAGTACCATTGAGGATGAAATTTTTGGAACATGAAAATTGGGTAGCACTAGTCATTGAAAACATATTACTGAATATATAAATACTAGATTGTATATATACTAGTCTCTGCATGTCATTGCTGAGTCAAAAGAACTTTGTTTGCCACCAAAATTTTATAACTTTACTCTAAAAAATATAAGCAAGTAATAATATTTGGAAGTATATAGTAACAGTGATCAGGACAACATTGGTGACATGGACACGATATAGCCACACACACATGTCCTCTTGTGAAGCTGTACAAGGGCATAAAGTTAATGCAGTATGTATATGTGGCTGGATTTTGGAAAATCAGTCTTAATGTCACATTTTACAACTGGAATATTTTTAAAATAAGGCATTACAAACTTCTACTCAGCTTTATAGTGATTAGATCAGTAGATAGTACTCTGAATTACAAGAAATTCTGTGAAATATTTTACTAGGTACATAAGTGCTTTAGTGGTGACACATATAAGTGTGGATTTCTATGTGCTTTAGATGTGACATTAAGACTGATTTTCCAAAATCGGGTTGCATATATATATATATATATATGTATGATACTCAGGTTTTGGAAGCAGAATATAGCTGCCATAAGCATGCCTCTGTCAGATGCAAACATGTTACCTTCATGCCCTTGTACAGTGTCATAATATGTAGGACATTCATGTACAACTATCATTGTGAAAAATGTGGACAGTGTGGAAAATATGGTATCTTACTGATAAAGGTGGTGGTGAAGTAACAACATTATTTCTCCATGCCTGAAGTGGTTTGTGACACAACATCTGCAGCATGTGAAAGTATATCAATTAACTAGAAAAAAGAATCCAGCTTAAAAGTATAATTGTGGTATACTAAATATCACTCTTGATTAGTGAATGTGATGTTGTTGATGCAATAGCAGAACAGGTAGAGAAAGCTGGCATAAGATTATCAGCCTTGCATCAAGCATGAAAGTATTGGTATATTGAGGCATTTTAAGTTTACTTGCAGGTCACACTTTCACAAACACTATACTATATAAGCTGCACCATGCTTTAAGATGTTGTATTCCCACCATGCAGCTGCAGTATATTTATATAATAATGCAGCCACAAACAACTCATTGAAATTTATAATCGAAATGAAATGAAATTCCATGTGGTGGTATATATCAAAAGTTATGTTGTTGCAATGGTCAGTCGATTGTGAATTTAAGTGTGCAACAGCTTGTGGAGACTGTAGGGAAGTATATGGTTAAATGAAAACAAGATTATTAAGGCATAATTGCTGAGAATGCAGACACAGTAGAAATTGTACAAATGGATCCATCAAAGCACTTTAATTTTTAGGTAGCCAGATTATCATAAATATTTATGTTTACAAGCAGCTATACACAGTGTATAATTTTAAACATAAATTAAAATTAGTGGAAATGACTTTGTGTAGCAATTTTAAGTACATCAAAATTTTAAATGACTAGAAATAATTCTCCAAAGAGGATTTTGGATATGTTATTCTCCTGCATCTAATGATACCACATTTATCTTGGTATTTTATTTCTGAGTATCACCTTTCAACATATAAATCTTGATTCTAGAACAATTGAAAACCACAGTACTTCCAAATTCCAAATTTATTTTACACTAATCAAATGCAGCTACGTTGAGGAGTTTATATTGACATTATTCTCAATCGCTACCAATGTGTGCATATACCATTCGGTATACTGATACCAAACGGTATACCAATTCCAAATAAATCATATTTTAATATTGCTTTATTCCCCATCACTACTCTAGATCTGCCTACATTATTGCTATATACAGAGACATGGTTTGATAGTAGTGTCAACATTACATAGTAACCTGCAGCTGGTTTAAATCTGTCCAATATTGCATTTGCAAATAATTCTCAAAAGTGTGTGTACAGAATTATTTGCACATAAATTCACAAACAAATATGCGTTCACTCTGGATCATTATTGGTCACATTTACGAATTCAGAGTTGCGTGTAAACTTGTAGTGACAGAAGTATTAGTAGTTACAGTTGGTAATGTATTGTCAATAGTGGTGTTGGTTGTGTTTGGTCCCAGAAGGTTTGTCAACCTTGTAACTTCACTTCTCAAGGTAGCCACCTCCTTTAAGAGTTCCTCCTTTTCCTAGTTAAAAAGCAAAAATTACAATACAAACGCAGATTCAAAACTTGGATAAACATAACACATAATTTGATACGTGCTTGATTACAGCCACAGCATAAAGGAAGTCCATGCTGTACATGCATGGCTTTTCCTACATATATGCATGTAGTAAGTTCAGCACACACTGCTCTTTTCAGCTAGACCAGATACAAAATATCTGTATATCCCTGTGAGTGCTTGCAGTTCCCCTATACAATGAAACTTATCCTTGTTATTTAGAGTGGTTGAGTGTTGCATTTAATTAGTAATTGATCTCAACATGCAGTATGGAGGTTTTCCAAACAAAAACATCTCCCAAAAACCAGCCTCACTTTTCCTTCATAACAGCTTATTGGTATCATATTCAAAGCCTCCCAAAACCCTATGTTCTACCCATTATACAGTGTTACCAGTATGAGAAGCACCTCTGTGATCAATCCAGTCACTACAGAAATCATGGACAATACTAGCTGTATTGAAGTCACCACAAATCAACACATGGAGAAAGAAACAGGACACAAAGGAGGAAAAGGTGATTCCATGATGCACAGACTGTAGCTGCTGCAGTTGGCGAAAAGTCATGTCTTGGGCTAACTGTTGGCAATCATAAATCTCAAACAGGTAGTTTGCATAGTTGCATTGATTTTCACCTCTCAACAGAAATCAGAAATGCTCACTTATCAAACTGTGTATTGAAGATTCAACAAATCTTCCACATAAAGGCCCGTCCCATGCACGTATTAATGACAATGAGATCATATTATCTCAGGTTTATGTAAGTTACTATCAAACTGCAATCCAGTTTGTCCTAATAATATGTTTCCTGAAAATAAAATACTGCAAACATGTGAAATAGCATTGACTTTATGTTAACACAACTACTTTGAAATTCAATTCTCACTAAGTACCGGAATAACAATATCTGCTGTATGGAAGCAAGCTTATGTTACACCATCTATACAAAACATAATTGAAAACTGATGCCAAAAATTACTGTCATACAGTAGTATTTCATTAACATCCATAATCTGTAAAACTTTAGAACATGTAGTCACCTAATGAATTATCTTGACATTCTATTCGAACATCAGTACTATTTCAGATCTAAGCACTTATGTGAAACACAACCATTGATGACTCCACTAAGGCACAGAAAAAAACAAGTTGATGTGTTAGAATTAGCATTTTACCCATTCGATCATTGCTCCTTTCAGCCACCAGTGCTACAAAAAAAAATCCTTGATGCGATAATTATAAAAAAAACAGTGATGCATGCAGACGTTGACGAGAATCATTAAGTTTAAGTGGCCTAATGTCTTTTGCTAATATTGCAACACTGAAAACACTTACGTACACTCTGTTATTCACAATGTCAGGCTATCATTCCGAGGGGCTAATCAAGTATGTCAATATCCAGAATAATGAATAAAAATCTTAATTGCATATGCACGTCAAAACATTACACAATCTGTAAACACAGTTAAAACAAATGGTCCTTCTTGTCCAGGATAGAAAGTACTTGGAGATATTGTATATGATCCACCGGTGAGGTTAGGTAGCTCCAAGACAGCAAAGCCAGGTCTAAAAAACAAATAAAAGAAAATACATAATATATAGATATATTAGATAACCTATAATCTCCTGAATCCATCTTCTTTAATCCACTAGGATCATCAGTAGCTTGACATGCTATTCCTACATTAAACTGTCTGAAAGCAAAAGTTAAAAGTGATAATTGGCCATGGTAGATGATATTTCATACTTTTGTGCTTTTAGCTTGATCAATACTTGACACTGGTTGGCAAACGTTGGATGAATGGTAAAGGTGTATTTTGGGTTGTTGCTATGAGTGGAAGGATAGTTTCTACAGCCGCCAGCTGTGACTCCTTTCCATTCACCAGTAATCTGCAGAAAAGTGCAAATGTTATAGGTTAGCATAAAAGAATTGTTTGAGCCAATATTTTCTTGAAAATTTTCAGCGGTGGATCTAAAATTTAAAACAGTTTCTGAAAATTAATACAAAAGTATAAAATAATAAGGAATATTAAGGCATCTGAAGACATATATATGTAAGATTTTAGGAGCTCTGAAATTGGATTTTAGGCAGTTTTGGGGCATTACTAATTCACTGAGTAACGCCTATAGTCAGTTCGTGTTCACCTGAGCCCTTGTTTTTTTGGTAATAACTCTTGTTACATGTTCCAGCTGCCCAAACATTTATTAGACTGGGACACAATGACAAAGCGCTTACCAACTTGTGACTAGTTGATGTGCTTCACTATTTTTATCTGCTGGGCGAATGGGATGAATCACTCTGCTCTAAACATAATCACTAGAAAGCCACTTCCCTTAGGGTACTTCACCAATTGGGGAGTATATCCTTCTACATATTCACAGCACCATGACAGTACTATCCACCGAGTAGCGCACTAAGAAATAATACGTGAAGTCACGTGAGCAATATTACATAATCCGCATGGGATGGGGTGAAAGTAGTGATTCCCGTTTGATAATAGGTACCGTTCGATAATAGGTCATTTACACTAGCCATGGGTTTTCTAGTTATATTATGCAGTGCCTTAAGATTATTACTAAATAGCAGCTAATTTCCATTCTACTTTTATGAATTGATGATGATGATAACATCGTGAAAAGTATGACAACATATACAAGAGAAAATGGGGGCCCAGACTCAGGGGTACCAAGTTGAAATAACAAGGGCCCTGGCAATGCATAAATACAAAAAAACACACACACATTACAACAACACCAAGACACAGTACAGCACAATAATTAGTCCCACAGATCAGTAACATCCCATGATGTTGAGGATCTGGCATTGAAGATCCTATAAGAACAAGATATAGCAACCTTTGCTGCTTGCTGAAGGATGCCACGAATCGAATGTTTTGATTGATGGAACACTTCTGACAATTTTGCTACTGCTGCTGGCATAAAATGGCCTAAACAGCCAACTTCAACCGTCACAAGCTCAATGGAAAGAGATGTACATTTAAGATCTTGTAGCAGTGGACCATAGCAATCTTGTTTTCTATGGCTAGCAGCTAAAAAGTGGTGCTTGGCATTAGTAAAGTTCTAATAATGTGATGGAATCGGAGGAGACTAACACCAAATCTGGTCTACTTAATGATGTTGAAGATTAGAAGGAACGGTGCTAGGAGGGCTCTAGCAAGATGGCCAGGGGACTTATCATGCTCAGACGTATATTTAACACAGTGGATATTCGTCCGGCAGCCAAACACTATTTCTGTTTGATATTTGTCCAGCAGTGTCACCCATAACTCGAGTATCAAACACACTAGTTGTTATGAAGGTAAGTTTTGGGTTGAGTTCGAGGTGAGCTCAGTAGGGTTGGAGTGAGCGAAACGAGCGTCCCGGTGAAGCCGGGCCAACCCCGGGCCTAGTATCCGGCTAGTATTGCTGTCCTGGTGAAGCCAGGCCAACCCCGGCTAGTATCCCACAGCTAGTATCCCACAGATTGTAGTGCATTCAGATGGTGTAGCCCAGCTATTATCTAACATCAAAGTGAACAAAGCACCTGGACCTGATAACCTTCAAGCACGTTTCCTACAAGAAGTTTCATATGAGATTGCACCAATCCTTACTGATATCTTTCAAGTGTCATTAGACCAAGGTGTTTTACCAAGCATTTGGAAAACAGCAGCAGTTGTCCTAATTTTTAAAAAAGGTACCAGATCTGATCCAGGCAATTATAGGCCAGTATCCTTAACTTGCATTTGCTGTAAAATCTTAGAACATATTGTATATTCCAGCATTACCAAACACTTACAGTACCATAAAGTTTTATGTGATGGACAACATGGATTTTGACAGAAACGAAGCAACTGATCACTACCATTAATGATTTTGCCAAGTGTCTTAATGAGAAGGGTCAATGTGATGTCCTCCTGTTAGACTTTTGTAAGGCCTTTGACAAGGTACTTCATGCACGTCTTTTCCAAAAACTTCACCATTATGGAATTCATGGAGCACTACTACATTGGGTTAAATCTTTCTTAACCGATAGATCACAATGTCATACTAGATAACCAAAAGAGCCATCCAACCCCAGTATCATTGGGAGTTCCTCAAGGCACGGTGCTAGCCCCACTGCTCTTTCTATTGTATATAAATGATTTACCTTCTCGAGTACGCTCTAAAGTAAAGTTGTATGCCGATGATGTATTACTCTACTCCTACATTAAATCTGAATCTGATTGTCATGCATTACAAGAAGACCTAGATGTTCTCGCACAGCGTTGAAACCGGGTCGGGTCATCCGGGTCACATTTTCTCCGGGTCATCCGGGTCTGACCCGGTTTACAATTTATCCGGGTCTGACCCGGATTGGATCACGTGAGAAACGAAATTGTTCGTTTGACGACGTGGAAACTTATAAACGCTATCGCGTAGCTCTTTCGTGAGCCACGCCTACTTATCGCATTACCAACATACGCCCATTTGCTAGTAAGTGCAGTATGCAGCACGAAACTGAGGGTATCTATGGTGAGGGGTAGCTATTGTCAGTAGGTGAAGACCCTTTTTTTTTTGGTCTTCAACCTACAGCTAGGCTGAAGTTGCAATATTTACTCAACACGAATCGAACGCTCAAAATGTAGACTCGTTTGCTCGCTCGAGACTAGCTGAAACACGTCTCGGCTTTAATTAATCCGGGTCAAATCCGGGTCAGTGGGTCATCCGGGTCAGCATTAGTGACCCGGTTTCAACGTTGCTCTCGCACAATGGGCACATATTTGGCAGATGGAGTTTAACTCCAGCAAATGTGAATTCTTGAGAATTACCAATAAGAAAAACCCCATTGTCTTTAATTACTACATTGAAGCTGTACCTATTGCCTAAGTTGCTCATACCAAATGCCTTGGCGTAACAATTTCAAGCAACCTTTCATGGAATGAGCATGTCCAAAGGATTACCAACAAGGCCAAACAAGTAAACAACTTTTTGTATCGTAACTTACGCGAATGTCCTACTCACATTAAATGTAATTGTTTCAAGATTATGGTTCATCCAATCATTGAATATGTTGCATCTGCTTGGGATCCCCACACCTTGTTGAATATAAACAAGCTAGAATCAATCCAGAGAACTGCTGCTAGATTTTGCTTTAATGACTTTTCGAGATATTCAAGTGTTACTAACATGTTGTCTTCTCTTAATCTACCATTGTTACAGGCAAGAAGAACCCAAGCTAAATTAAGTACTTTTTACAAAATAATCTTACCCCTAAACTTTCAAGTTTAAGGAGTGGCCACTATCACCAGCCAATGACTTTAATTGATACGTACAAATTTTCCTTTTTCCCATCAACCATCAAATTATGGAACCAACTCCCTGCTGATGTAATTAATTCCTCTACCCCTAATGAGTTTTGTAATAACTTAAGTAACTTTTATGATCACACCTGTGCGTTAGCTATAATCTTTTGATTGCTGCACAGTAATAACAAAATTTTAAGTACCAACTGAAATTATTATTACTTTCCCCTACCAATCAGTAATCCCATAATCAATCATATTATAAAACATTTTGTATGCATGTTTCATATGTGCGTTAATCCTCAAACTGAGGCTGCACATTTTTGGAAAATAAATAAAATAAATAAATAAATATAATAATTATAATAAAAACTTACCTTCGTGCAGACAGTGGAAGTCATCATTGTGCTTAACAGGCAAACGTCACGTTAGCGTAGGTTAGGGTGGGGTTCAGCCTCGGGTTCAGCTTTGGTTTCTTCTTCACTGGGTATTCTTCTTAAGTCCTTATATAGGTTTTAGTCCAGTCATTTTATAGTTTAACCTTTAACTAATTGCAACACAAATGGTTTCAACAGTTTCTAGCACAGAAAAATGTGCTCTATAACATATCAAAAGTCCCGGAAAATCCCATAAGGGGAAAGTGACCTTTTGCATGACCTTTTTTGCCATTTTTAGCAAAAAATTAGGATTTGTGCTTCTATTTCAGCTGTACATTATCCAAACTATTTATATTTGGTATCAAATGATTGCTCTCACTATAAGGAACAAGATGACACTTGTTTGGTATCCATAGCTTAATCTGTTCTAAAGTTATCATCATTTTACTGGACAAAACTAATATTATTTAGTCCCGCCCACGCACTTAATTAAATTTTGGTTTAAGCTATTTATTGCTTGTCTAATCATAGTTTTCCCATGGCAAGGGACTATTTTCATAACAGAGGGTCATAATGAAGACTAGAAGGTGCATGTGTTACCATGGAAACCGAGAAATAGCATATAGCTTTATATACAATTCGGTTGTTTTCATTCTCCATTGTCATGAAGATGGATTTAATTCTTTACAACTCGAAACCTGACATTGTACAAGTTAAGTTAGGTACATACACAATGACATGCGTTAACCATGGCCGTGGTAGGGGAAAATCTATCCCCTTGTGTATATAAATGGTAAGTTTCGCTTTCATTCAGTGTTGGTATCTGTATCATCTTCTTCATGGATTGAGGTGCCTGAGTTGGTGCAGCCTGTCCCCTTGCAGTTGCCACAAACAGAAGAGCATTTCACCTTGTATTTCTTGCAAGTGCATCTCATGCTGCTGCAGTCAGTGTGACAGTTACATCTAATCATTTTCGACAGCTTATCTGGAGCAGGTGATAGATCAGTTAGCACAGGCATCAGTTTTCCATCATAGTCTTTCTACCCCCATGCAGTTAGCTGCATTTCACTGGCATCACCTTTCCACTCTTGTGTTTGGAATTATACACGGAAACTGTGATATTTAGCAGCAGCTGAAGTAGGTGGCAAAGTTTGTGGAAGAACAACTGTAGTGTTTTTAGCTACCTATTCACAAAAACGCTTGTATTGGAGAGAGTTTAATCCTTCCTTTGGACTTCCACTGTATATAAATCCACTAGTGCTTGCTCTCCTGCAGCCATGATGTCATTTGGTGTAGATGCCACTGCACTGAACACTTTGGCCTGCATTTAAAAGTATTTACTGGACTTTACCTTTCCCAATGTCATATAGCTGTGGTGTTGTGCCACATCCAAGTATTGCATGCAGGAAGAGAACATTGTAGCATATTTCAAAGCCAAGTTTCTCTTTGACAGCAGTTATGTTCCACACCCTAGGTTTCATAGTGGCTCTGGCTTGAAAATATGTTGTGTGATTCCAAGCAGGCATGATAGCACAATAATACAAGAAGATCGGTGTCATCACCAACTAACACAGTGTCTGCTACTCTGGCTAATTCTACTGCTTTTTTGTAATGTACAATCATCACATCAGCATCTCCTGAAGCATGGTATACTTTACAATTTCTTTCCAAGAAGCAGCTAATCATATTAATGAACTGCTACTTGTTGGTGCTGTTCAATAAAAAAGTACCCTTCTTCATGTTCAGCTTCGTATCTTTGGTGAATGACACAGCCACTCCGGAGTACCCTTTGGCCCTCCTCAGATGTATCATATCTTTTGTTGACGATCTCTCACATGTCATTCACCAAAGATACGAAGCTGAACATGAAGAAGGGTACTTTTTTGAACAGCACCAACAAGTAGCAGTTCATTAATATGCTTAGCTGCTTCTTGGAAAGAAATTGTAAAGTGTACCATGCTTCAGGAGATGCTGATGTGATGATTGTCAAAAAGCAGTAGAATTAGCCAGAGTAGCAGACACTGTGCTAGTTGGCGATGACACCGATCTTCTTGTATTGTTGTGCTATCATGCCTGCTTGGAATCACACAACATATTTTTCAAACCAGAGCCACTATGAAACCTAGGGTGTGGAACATAACTGCTGTCAAAGAGAAACTTGGCTTTGAAATATGCTACAATGTTCTCTTCCTGCATGCAATACTTGGATGTGACACAACACCACAGCTATATGACATTGGGAAAGGTAAAGTCCAGTAAATACTTTCAAATGCAGGCCAAAGTGTTCAGTGCAGTAGCATCTACACCAAATGACATCGTGGCTGCAGGAGAGCAAGCACTAGTGGATTTATACAGTGGAAGTCCAAAGGAAGGATTAAACTCTCTCCAATACAAGCGTTTTTGTGAATAGGTAGCTAAAAACACTACAGTTGTTCTTCCACAAACTTTGCCA